>NW_020221636.1:270129-277629 GCF_003070985.1 Temnothorax curvispinosus
GCATGAGAGAATACCGAATCTTAGCCACCTAAGAGTCTTCGGCGCGAGAGGGTTCGTGCTGGACAAGACACCCGGAAAGGGGAAGTTCGATGAACGATCAACTGAAGGACGCCTCGTAGGTTATGCACAACAAGCCAAGGCATACAGAATATGGCTGAAGCACTCGAGGAAAATCATAGTGGCGAGAGATGTCACATTCGACGAAACGGTTCCCGACAAAGGAAAGAAATCAAACGAAAGAGAGTTTGAGGAGCCAAACAATCGAGAAAGCCCGAAGTACCAAGATCACCACCGTGAGGAGAAAAGGCCAACGGCAACAGAGGGCGAGGGAGACCACAATGAGAGGTGGGCTGAGATTGAACGCAGCCCCGTCGAGAACGCACCGAAGAGAGGACCCGGGCGACCGAGAATCGTACGCCTCGGAAGTCGAGGACGACCCAGGAAACACTACCATCCGCACAAATCACGAGCTACGACTCGAAGTACAGCAGCCGGTGACGAGAGCGAGGAAGAGAGCGACGCGTCGGCCCACAGCGATGAAAATGATGTGAGGGGCCACTCGAATATCGAAGGCGGCGAGAGAAGAGAAGCAAGAAACATTGAAACGCACAGCGAGGCAAACACGGAAGATTCGGAAGACTGCGTTTTCGACGAAGCGAACGACGGCGCAGCACACATGTGCAACATAGCCGAAGAGTTAACATACGCAACTGACATTGACGTCGAAGCGGCCATGAACGGCCCAGACGCTGAGGAATGGCGGAAAGCTATCACGGAAGAGATACAATCACACTTGGAACACAACACATGGAAGATGGCAAGGAGGCCAAATGACCGAAATATCATCGGATCGAAGACGGTTCTAAAGAATAAGCACAGAGCGGACGGATCGCTGGAACGACGGAAAGCAAGAATCGTTGCGAAAGGATTTACCCAACGTCCAGGATTCGATTTCACCGAAACATTTGCGCCGGTGGCCCGGTTGGAATCGGTGAGACTAGCAATGTCGCTAGCCGCTAAATTGAACATGAAAGTCTTCCAAATAGACATAACAACAGCCTACTTACATGGCACAATAGAGGAGGAACTCTACATGGAACCGCCAGAAAGGCTAGAAGAAGCCTTACACGACATCATCAAGAGGAACAAAGACCTCAAGGACAAAGCGAAGAAAATGCTAAAAGCGCTGAAAGCTGGAAATCAGGTATGCCGTCTGCTGAAGGCAATATACGGACTTCGACAATCAGGAAGACGCTGGCACAAGAAACTGAAGAAGTTATTGAAGGATCTGGGACTAAATCCCACAAATGCGGACCCCTGCGTATTCTCGTCGAGAAGAGGAAAGGATCTAATGATCCTTCTCGTTTACGTAGACGACATACTGCTTGTGTCAAATAATGAATCCTGGGTCGAAGAGATCAAACGAGGATTGAAGAAGGAACTAAAAATCAAGGACTTAGGCCTCGCACACTACTGTCTGGGGATCGAAATCAGCCAAGGACAAGGAAGAGTCACTTTATCACAAAAACGATACATCAGCGAACTTCTACGGAAGTATGGAATGGACAAGTGCAATGGATTGACCACCCCGTCCACCCCGGACTTGAAGAAGATGCAGGCGAAGCAAGAAGGAGAAGATCGAGAGAAAGCTAGACGATACAGGGAGCTAGTAGGCTCCTTACTATACCTAGCCGTAGCCACCCGGCCCGACATAGCGCATACCGTCTGCGTCTTAGCGCAGTACAACGACAAGTCAAGCAGCCAACACTGGGGGGCAGCTAAACGGGTGTTAAGATACCTGCGACAAACAATTAATTACTCTTTAGTTTTCAGCGAGCCCACAGACGGCAATTTGACTGGGTTCGTGGACGCAGACTGGGGGAACTACCCGGGTGACCGGCGATCGTATACAGGCTACGCCTTCCTTATGGGCGGAGCAGCTATCAGTTGGAGATCGCAGAAGCAACGGACGCCAGCGTTATCTTCAACCGAGGCTGAATATATGGCCTTGACTGAGGCCGCAAAGGAGGCGATGTTCCTGCGTGGATTCCTGCGAGAACTAGGATTCAGCCAGGAACCGAGCACGACCCTTCGCTGCGACAACCGCGGAGCCAAGATGCTGGCGGAGGACCAAGCGTTTCACCCGAGGACGAAACACATAGACATTAGACATCACTATATTAGAGACGTGATAAAACAGGGGAACATCTGCCTAGTACACGTGCCGACCGAACAAATGTACGCGGACGTATTAACAAAACCACTATCAGCATCTAAGCATTATGAGTGTATCAGCAAGCTGGGTCTAAAAGAAAGTTAAACATTTTGCGTCCGGTTTGAGGGAGGGTGTTGGTAGTATGCAAACCTACCTACGTATCGTATATACTCTATGGTCACGCTCCGACCTTCTACACGCGGCTCGCAGTGCTCGCACGCAATGTAACCCACGACAAGCAAGACTGAATATATACTGTACTAAATAGTAAAGGATCTCAGCGTGTTATTTAGAATACTCGATACCTTCGTCATCCATCCGGACTCACACTCCAACAGTTATAGATAAAGAAAAATTATTAATTAGTTAGGATGTGTTTCATTTATATATACTCATTTATTCCTATCCATATATTTATCCAAGATTAAATATTGGTTACTTATTAGTAACCAATATGTTATAATATAATGTGGTATAAATGTGGTTACTGATTAATTATAATATTCAATTATAATACCAATTGTGCGGGAAGTTTCTTCTTTTTGAATCTCGCGTCATTTATTCTGTATATCTTACTATTACTTGATACACTTTTAAGATGGGTTAAAAATCATTTTTTACAACACCTCCACGGAAAGTTCGACTTCCATGCCTGTAGAGAGGGGCAAAAGTGGTCAATTTCACGTCAGGGCTTACTTTCCTCCCTACAGAGAGAAAAATTGTTACTTTCTACCTCGTATAGCGGGCAGAAAGTAAAGTAGCATGCAAATACACGATCCAACTCCGTTTACGCGCGTACCAGGAGTCGAAGCAATTGTATCTGCAATTTGACTGTATCACGACTAAAGATAATTTTAAATTAACATTTAAATTCATAAATCGAGGAAATAATCCAATCTTGCAATTTAAAAATTGTCATGTAAATATTAAATTCACTAATTGAAAACATGGTTATTGATTATAATAAGCTAGGCTTTTTTATTATGAAAATTATATACTTTCTATAAATAAGAAAATTATTACTATTTTAACAATTCTTTGTATTAAAACTATTGATTTGGAATTGTTTTTCTTAATAATATCACTGAATAATAAGATAACTAATTATACTTATTTACATAATATCCCTAAATAAAATCCCAAATTTTCAATCAGATTTAGTGCAATAATTAAAATTATTTATATTTCTTTTTGAAATTTTATAGTTATTTTAATTTTGTGTTATGTGTGGGTCTTCGCCCCCCACACCCCCCACCAGGGGCTTTGCCCCTGGACCCCGCATCACTCTATTTTTCTCTTTCTATTTAACGATACGCGCGTATAAATTGTACGAATGGAACATCAAACGCACATACTCTACAAGCATTCGAAAGTCGAAAATTTTCGTAAAGTGTTGTGAAAAATATCGTGTGCACCTCGGGTCGAAAGTTTTTTCACACTCGTCTGAAAAACGCATCTTTCTCCCTTTGGTGCACAATATACTATTAACGGAGTTGTGAACGATTAGTCAAAATGTCCACTTTTGTTACTATCGTGTCTCTCTTGATCACAGATTTTCCCTGGGTTCCGTAAAGCGCATATGCACGCATTTTCTATAGTAGACGTTACGTATGCTATAGATAAATGCGCGCATATGCGCTTTAATAATATAATAATAAAATATATTATACAAGTATCATCCAATTAATTCGAAGAAGTCCAACTGACAAAGACGACCTCTCAATATCAACGTATAAACAAATATATATTTATAATTTATTATTTTCTTGCGGATATCCTTGTTCACGAACTTAAAAAGAAATGTATATATATGTATAACAGTGGTACGTTTTGATCTGTTTTTCAAGTCACTCTATTTACATGACATATTTATTATAGCATCAGGAATCGACATTGTAGTCAGTATTCGGTGAGCTTTCGAGATGACAAAACGGCAATTACGCTGATCTATCCCTGAATT
The DNA here is from genome assembly GCF_003070985.1 of Temnothorax curvispinosus. NCBI lineage: Eukaryota > Metazoa > Arthropoda > Insecta > Hymenoptera > Formicidae > Temnothorax > Temnothorax curvispinosus. Next base: position 274,305 of record NW_020221636.1, read on the forward strand.
CAATAGCTTTCGCGATGACAACGCATAATATTAATTAATATTATTGCTGCACAGAACTGTATTTTAATCCGCACATAAGTGTAATATATAAAGTAAGTCACTAAAAACAATAATAATTAATTAAGGATTTATATATCTTATTGAAGATATAAAGAAACATATAAAATGTAATTCAAATAATTTCGAAAGACAAATTACGATTAAATTTAATTCGAGATTTATCCTGGATTGAAAATTTTCACTTTTAATATGTTAATTTTTACTTTTAATATGTTAATATTCTTTTTTTTAAATCAATCAACATATTTTATTTCAAAACGATCTTAACAGCGTTCCGAACGTAGAATAGAATTCTAAATTAAACAAGAAACATGATTATTATTATTAATGACGAATAAATAAAAACAGTCACACGATAAAAAATGCTTATTATTTTTGTTCTTCAAAAGTATGTTATAATTATTTCCTATATTTTTTATTTCATATTCAGGGAGAGTAAAGAATTCAAATAATCAGTCATTTACGAAAATAAGAGGTCAAACTTTATATGTTAACAAAATAGTATTTAAGTTTTTTGCTTCTGATGACTAATGTAACATTCTATATAGTCAAATGTATACACGCTACTTAGATGCCTAACATTTTTCTCGAAAACTTAATAAATTAATTTTCTTTTAATTCTAAGAAAATAAAGGAATAATAGAATAAATTAATTGTGAGCACATCAAGATATATCCAATCTGTTATATAAAAAAATATTCATAATTTTCCCGAAGTAGATCTTATATGCAGTTGAATCCTCTCGACAAAAGTTAAAATTATTTTCTTCTTCTCCTTCTGTTCTTTTGTAATATTATTCGTTTTTTTTTAACAAAAAATCACAGATAACTAAAACAAGTACTGACAATGGAATTTCTAAAATTGTTATTACATATCGGCCTAATATTGGCTATTATAACGGACTTTAGTATCACTGAAGATTCAAAAATCATCTATCGTTTACCGGAAAATGCAAAACCACTTCACTATAACATCAGGCTGATCACGCCTCTCGAGGAAGGCAATGATATCTTTCACGGTGAAATCAGTGTCATTATCGACAATCTTTACGTAACGTCAAGTATAAGCTTACACTCGCAAGATTTAGAAATAAATATAACGACAACAACGCTGATTAATAGCAATGGTAACATCTATGAACCGATAAAATATACTTATGACAATATAACGAATATATTGACGTTTTCTTTCGACCATAAATTGGATCGCGCTATTTATACCCTGAACATGACGTTTGCTGGTAATTATTCTAAAAGTGGTTACCACAAAAGTGGCTTTATAAAAATTCCGTACAAAGACGAGGGAGTAGACAGCATGTAAGTAAATATTAAAAATATATATTTATTACGTTATTTGCTACTTACTTTTATTTGTTACTTTTAATTATCATCTTCACTTTATTTATTATTATATTTTCTTTCAATTTTTATTATTTTATTTTCTTTATTTTCTTATCGTCTTGTAATACATAAAGCTCGGCAAGACATTGCTTAAACATATTGCTTATATAGTAATTATTAGAAAGTTAGACGTTTTATTATTAGACGTTTTTCAATATGCAAATATAATTACAATATGCGTAGTAACCGCTGCATAATGTAATGTTTAAAAGAGTTCAACATCAGTTTAAATAATTTTTATTTTGACTTTTAACAAAATTATTATTATATATAATATAATATAATAAATGACAATTAGTGTTCTCTAAACTCATGTGCCTCACCCACGTGAGATACTAAATTTGCCGTTATTTAAGAAATTTTATTAAATTATAGATTGGCTGCAACGTTACTCGAGCCAAATAATGCCAGACGAGTATTTCCGTGTTTGGACGAGCCAGCGTTAAAAGCTACCTTCAACGTCTCCGTGATGCACCATAAGAAATTCAGGGTATTGTCGAATATGCCGATGCAAAAGCGGTACAACGGACAAAATTCAGTCATATCAGAAAATGGCATGGTGTGGACGCACTTCAACACTACTCCCGTAATGTCCACTTATCTCGTGGGGATTGTGATTGTACCTAATAGTTTTATTCGCATTCGAAGATCCCCGAAAACCCTGACCATTAGTGTGTGGTGCAAACCGTCATTGGAAATCCAAGCAAGATTCGTGCATAGTATGGCCGAAAAGGTCACGCCGCTCTTGATCGAATATACCAATAGTTCCGAAAAGATACCAAAAATGGACCATATCATAGTACACGATTATCCGGCCAACGGCATGGAAAATTGGGGACTCATCATTTATAAGTAATATATATATATATATATGTATATATATTAAAGAGATTATATTAATATACATAAATAAAAAAATTAATATATTAAGCTATTAAAGCTGACTAACGTCTTTCAGCATTCGAAATTTGTTAATTTAAAACACGTGTGTACTTCACGGATATTCAAAAAATGCATATTTTTAGTCTTAGCTTTTGTTTTAAAACAAATTAACGTGTTTAATCAATGTGTTACGTTACCTCCTCTTTCCACTCCCATATATCATACGTATACGAAAAGAAAGAATCCCAAACGGTCTGCCGATTGTGAGTAGTTATTCGCGTAAGGGAATTATGAATAATGTATATACTTGGAAACAAATTAGACTGCACGCTCCCAATGAGGAACATTTTGCTTAATCACATTTTGTGTATTATGTTATATTTATATTATATCTGTCTTACAGCGAAAAAGAAGTTATCTACAATGGTAGCACAGATCCCACATTTCGGAGAAAAGAAATAGCGCTGTTAATAACACATGAACTTGTACATCAGTGGTTCGGCAATTTAGTCACCCCATCTTGGTGGTCCTACGCGTGGATGAGCGAGGGATTTGCTACGTTCCTCGAGGCGTATTTCATCAATAAGGTTATTTAATATTACTAATGCAAGGTTATTCGTTAAATAGAAAAATTAAACATACATTTCAATCGTTAACTTTAAAGTAAGGACCATCAAATACATATTTTCATATTTTCTTGAGATCTATTAAAATGGATCTGAATAAATAATGGCACGTTCTTTATAATTTGGAATTATAAAAAAGAGATTGTAACGTGTTTTTCTCTTTTCAAATAATTATACAAACAATTTAATACAAATTTTTATTAAAATTGGAAAATATTTTGTTTTTAGCATTTGCCATGTTAAAGATTTACCATTTTAATTGTCATATATTTCAACATTATTTTCATATTACATTAGCGGCACTAAAAATATAATTATAGTAGTTTTATTAGAATCTAAAGATATATGTATTTTATT
>NW_020221636.1:282629-287583 GCF_003070985.1 Temnothorax curvispinosus
ATAATAAAAGTGACATTATCGATAAAATCATCTTTTATTTATTTATTCACTGTAGCGTAGTCTTTTCACGTGGTAAATATAGAGTGATAGAGCAGCACACGAGGGACTTAGTTTTATGGAATACCTAATAGTTACCTAACGGAAAATAAACACGAAACTTGATAAAATAAATTAAATAAAACGTATAAAATGCATGTATCTCTTTTACATAGACATAATTTCAGAGTTCTACATTGGTGGCGCGATTGGACGTACTGCTTTGGTTTGACCGTGGCTACTAGGACTAAATGGGATAAAATGATGGAATTATATCAGCGAACACTTGATAAGCAATTTTGGAAAATATTGAGCTGCGCTGAAGATTCTGGCATTATTATCAACTATTTGAATATTACAGCATCGAATACTACATTATTCAACGATATCGAGCATGCTTCTATCTTCAAGATCAATCTTGAAAACCATGCACGCAATGATTTGGTTCTTGACTACATATTAGCAAATTTTGATAATATAAAACCTAAGTAATACATTTCTCTTTACAAATATACATTTTATTTTTTTAAATAATTTTATCTTATACATTAATTATAAATATTTTATTTTGTTCTTTCAGATTACTTCCTACAAGTCTAACGATAAAGAATATTATTTTGAATGTTTTTTCTAGCGAACAAACGTCTAAGGTAGATATTATGATTCTATATACATACTTATTGATTTTCTATTAATAATCCTTTAACTGTAGTAGCTTAAACTAAAAACCGTTCGTTGTGTACGGAATTATAGATTAATGCAACTTTACATAATTAAATTAATATTAATAATTAATTCTGTTCATATTTTTGGGCTATATACATTTGTATCTTATAAAGCTATGTTTCAAATTCAGTAATAACTACTAGCGCGTAGTTTAAAATATAAACTAAATTTTTTATAATGTAGTAATTATAATTCTAAAAATATTGTTGTAATTTGTTGTAATTTGATCATTTAGTACTGAATTTTAATATACATGTACATACTGTTACGTCCAACCCCAGGATTAGGATAAGAAAAACTGGGAAGCAAAGGAAAGGCTAACCAGAGGGGTTCGGGGGAAGGAAGGACGCAACTAGATATTTGCAAATGTCGCTCGCAGGTACACGCTCTGAGGCGTGTGGCACGAGCCGAACGCACTTTTATGACTCAGGAAGGGTCAACGTCCGTAAGGACGCTAGGATGCCTTTCGTGAGCGGTGCGATCGTCGGTCCTCTTTTGAGTCAGGGAATTTAATCCCTTTAACTCGGGATCGGACCTCGTGCGAATTTGAGAGGGAGATGGTAGTGGGTCTTAAGTTATAAATGAATGCAGATTAAAATTAATATTTAACATAAGATAAACATTTATTACAATAATATAAGCTAAGTGAACAATAAATGAGAATTAGGCAAAATAAAATTGAATACATTTATAAGTGTGAGTGTCGGATGTATGTGTGACGTGTGTGTATTCTTCGCGGGTGTTACATTAGTGCGGGGGTGACCGGGCAGGATTTTTGAGGGAAAACCTATTTGGAAATAAACATCCTGCCCGCTATTATTACATCGAGATCGGCATTGAATTACATAATGGTTTAATTAAGTGTGGGTATGGTGTATATGTGTATTTGAAACTAAATTAAGTCGCAATTAAAAATAAAATATAAAGAGATGTTTGCGGGGTAAAAACAGAGAGACAAGAATTTATGCATAGAAAATAAGGATACTGCCATTAAAATAAGGTTAAAGTTATTTAAGGTTTTAGGATTGATTTTACTAATCACATAACCAGCTTGTTCCGTCGATTCCGTCGATTTAATTGACGTTTAATAGGACATTATTGGAAATATAATTCATTTAATTTTAAAATAACTATTATGTTGGATTTTACTTATGCAGTGGTCGATCTTCTTCAGACCCGCTCGGAAGTATATATATATATATATATATATATATATAAAAAAGAAATTGTTACGAGCTTAAGGTGACAACGAACCGGCCGAGTCCACGACAGCGACGAAGACGCCGGGAGTCAAAAGCCGACAAGTCAGCCAGACCTGCGACAACGCCAACGACCGCCGCGAATCCAATGCCTACGCCGATCGACCCAAACCCGCGATGCTAATAAACTCCTTATACAATAAACTCCCGAGGATTCGATAGTTGATAGACCATCTTTAAAATAAAAGGATAGAAAGGGGAACGATAACCCGAAAAAGGAGAAAAAAATTACGAGACTTACTACTTGATGATGTGTTACGTTCAATCTGGCTGGATCTTTTTGGGCCCTGTGCATACGCTCTCGTCGATACTCAATGAGTTTAAGTTCGCGCACAGAATTTAACTTAAAACTCAAGATCGGATTAAATGTAATACTGTTCGTAAAACGGAAGAGAAGGGAAGTAAATTGAACTTGAGAAATGAACCGGAGGGAAGAGAATTTGATCTAATTGTAAGAGATGAACCGGGGTGAAGAGGTGAACTGTTTGAAGAGGAGCTGAACTAAGAGAGCGAGTCCCGTGATGTCGCGATTTATATAGGAAAGTTCCAAGGATGGAAAGGGTGGATTTCGTTGTGGGAGGTGTCTGGTTTTCGTTTTGAGAACTTCTGGTTGGCGGGGTGTTGAGTTTCTAATTTTTGTTTAAAGGATTTCTTATTAGGCGAGATGTTTCTCACCCAAGAGGTAGATTTTTAAGTTTTTGCCTATCCTGGAGAGCTAAAGACGGTTATCGATTTTTACGGCTGCTTATTGGTGAGTCTTCTTGTAAGGCCCTTACTGCTTTATTGGGGGGTGCAACCCATCGCTTCTTCTAGTGACGCATTTTGTTTTTCGGCTATCGCCGATTTGTTTTTTATTAAGGTTTTTTATTTATCTCGCGACCCTGTTTTTATGTTGATAGACAATGCATACCTCTCAATCTTAGATACAAACAGAAACTTTCGCCACGTGTATTTACAGTCACGTCTTAGGCTTTGTTTCTGTTTGTCGGAAACATCGTACGAGCAATTTTAGAAAGCTCGCTCGATGCAATAAAGATCCTCATCAAACTTTGTCTGGAATTAAGGCTCCTTTGGCGCGTCGTGTCGCCGGGTTTATAGTTATGGGCCCGACAAGGCTGATGAAAATCTGGTCACGTATGCCCCGTCTGTCAGTAATTCGTCATCTGGAAGGTCGCTTTTAGTCGCTTAGGCAAATAGATAGTTTAGTTTACTTATTCTAATTTTAAGAGCTATCTCGGATGCATAGGAATTTCCGCGAAAAAGGGAAATCGTGGAGTTTGCAGGACGTAACAATACATTATATATATTGTGTATATATATATATATATATATATATATATATATATGTGCGTGTGCGTGTGCGTGTCCGTGTGCGCGCGCGTGTGTGTGTGTGTGTGTGTGTGTCTTCTGTAGTTATTAATGTTATTATTAATAAACATGTATAACTAATCTTGTTTCAGATCAAAAGATTCGCAGAAACTTATTTCCATCAAGATCCAGACACTTTGTCAAACATTATAAATCTGATATAAGAGCGTAATAATGATCTTGAAGCGTTAAAAAATATTTTTACAAAGTAATTTGGAAAAATTCAAATTTAAGTGACCAATTGATACGATCAAACAAAAATACAAAATGTGATGTAAGATATACAATTATCTACATAAATTTTTAAACAATATTATTTTATTTATTATTATCGTTTTTTGAATATTTTATTCATTTTTAATTATTTCTAACACTTTTCAATATTTTTATAATATTTAGTATTTTATTAATAGTCTGGAAGCTATTGATAAAATCTTTTATGACATATTAATGTTTTATATAATTGACATATCATTTATATAGTATTAGGTTTGATGTTGTTTGATATTTTTCGCACTATATCTTTTGTAAGCGCACTAACTTTGGTTTATTACACTCAATATAGGGCTTATGCGAATGAATTTTTTAAATTTAATATATAATAGGTACGTTGTATATATTATGTAATAGATACATTATATGAAATACATTATTTGCTAATAACGATACATAAATTTTAATAATAATTATATTATTATAAATCGTTGCTTGACTTTGAATAGAAAATATAAAATAATGATGTCGCATTGTAACAAAAAGCTTTATTGAAACAGTATTTACTACTCTATGGAATAAAAATATCTGTTGATTCTTCAAAATTTAATATTATTTATAGGTAATCCTTATTTTCATCATCTTACACATTGCATATTTCCCTCTGTTTTATATAATTAATTTTTCGGAATATGAAGTATCAGAATATGAATATTTTGTATCATTTTTGTAGATCATTCATTACAATCACAATATTGAAAGATATTTTATGTCCGACCTTTATATTAAAGAGTAATTTGTGATAAGATATATTTTGTATTCACAAATTCTATATATCTATCGAATTTTTATTAAATTATTACTTTTATCTGTGTGTATTTTACATTTACTTATTATAGTTAGCTTTTTTAAAACTACTTTTATAGTGCGAATCTCAATTAAAACATATTCTGTTGGCGATAAAATATTAAAATAATCTGTTTTAGATCAAGCGTATTTAGTTTGTATTATTAATAATTTCAGCTATATATTAACACAATTTCGAATTTTTGTGACATATCTATATATATAAGTACCGTCCGTCTGTCTGTCTGTCTGTATGTACGCGAACTACTCATTCGTTAGTGGACCGAATTTTTACCAAAAGTATATGAAACAGGGGTAGAATTTCCCGGGGATGAAAATGTCCATTTTTTTGCTACCGATTTTCTGGAAACCGATTTTTCTAATTCTTCTAATTTTTCGGGAAATAATTGACTAAATTTAAAAGAATTATATATGAAACAGGGGTAGAATTTCCCGGGGAGTGCCATAAAGTGTATAGTTTTTTGTTAACAACCTTTTAGAAACTA
>NW_020221636.1:292583-301292 GCF_003070985.1 Temnothorax curvispinosus
ATTGATTTTCTTGAAACCGGTTACGAAGTTTTTCCAATTTTTCTAAAGGGGTTTTTGAATTTTGTTTTAAAAAATGTAGGTACGTGATTGTTCTAATTTCCTCAAATTTTGAGATATTAGCTGAATTTTTTTAAAGATAATTTTTTGTTACTTTTTTAAAAACAATGCCCAAATTTTTCTAATTTTTTGGGGATGGCGAAGATGTGTATAATTTTTTATAACCGATTTTTTGGAAACCGATTTCAAAATTTTCTAATTTTTTGAGGATGGCTACGATGAGTTTATGGAAAAATTGCTAATAATAAAGGGGTTTCCGATTTCTGCTTCAATTTCCATAAATTTTGAGATATCAAGATAAATTTTTTTTATGGATAATTTTTTGTTACCGATTTTTGTGGAAACCGGTTACGAAATTTTTCAAATTTCTCGGGAGTTAATTGATCGAATTTCAAAGAATTGTATATGAAATAAAGGTAGAATTTCCTGGGGTTTGCTATAAAGTGTATAATTTTTTGTTACCGATTTTTTTGGGAACCGGTTACAAAATTTTTCCAATTTTTCGGGTATTAATTGACCAAATCTTAAAAAATTATATATGAAATAGGAGTCAAAATTTTTTTAATTTTTGGAGGATAAGTTTATTTCTTTATTAATGGATAATTTTTCATTAAGAATTGATTTTCTTGAAACCAGTGCCAAAAGTTTTCTAATTTTTTGATGATTACGAAAAAAGAAAATAAAATGAAAGAAAATAAAAGAGAGTTAATAATGGTGGGTCAACGGAAAGTGAAAACGCGTGAGACAGAAGCAAAAATAAAATTTAAAAACTTTAATATAACACTTTTGAAACATTTGACAATATGCTAATCTGCATCTATTATATTATCTATTATTTTTTATTTAAAAAAAAAAGAATTCGAAGAAATGTAGATTAGAGTTTGAGGAGAAAGAATATCAAAGGTGCTCCTAATTAATGAGTGAGTTTGGGGAGAGGGGAATAGATTTTGAGCCCGCGCGAAGCGCGGGCGAAAAATCTAGTAACATATAATTTACTGCCATCTGTGATTGGTAAATTATGCATGCACTTTATAATAATTTTTACACTACTGTGTCTCTTTAAATATTTTATAACTTTGCAGCTGAATATATTAAATTTAATATAAAATTGACAATTAATAATTATACAGTACAATTATCATATATATATATATATATATATATATATATATATTTATATATATGATACAATATATGGTACAATTATCATATATATATATATATACCTTAGACTGAATTCAATTTCTCTTATTAGTTTTATGCAAATTTTTGAAATCAGATAATTTGACGGCTATAATTTATACAATATAAATATATTTTTTGAAAAAAAATATTAAAGTTGTTTTAATTGTAAGTTTAATTTTTAATAAGCATTTTATTTCCAATCGTTTATAACTCAAGAACTCTATATATGCCTTGATGTTTGTTATCGAGAACGAAAAATTCAGAATTTGGTAAGAGACATCTTCTATATTGACATGGTACTTACAGTATTTAATGATTAGGTATACAAGTATTATCTAACTGATTTAAAGAAGTGCAACTGACGAAAACGACTTGTCAATATTAACATATAAACAAACATATATTTATGTTCCATGATCTTCCTGAATCAATCAGTTCCAGTCACTGCATTTACACGACATATTTATTATAATATCAGGAATTGACATTGTGGTCATGCAGTATTCGATGATCTATCAAAATAATAAAACAAATTAGGTACGCTAATCTATCCTTGATAATAATGGCTCTCTCGTGGCGACAACGCGTAATTAATTGCTGCTCAGAACTGTATTTTAATCCGCGCACAAGTGTTATATACAAAATAAGTTGTTAAAAACAATAATAATTAATTATTTATTTCTCGTTGAAGATATACAGGGTCTGCCAACGAAAAGTATCCATCCTCTATATTTCGAGTGCCTCAACTCAAAAATTTCAAATAAAACCTCCCATATTATAGTAGATCGTTCGAAAGGGCATAAAATGAGAAAAATTTTGCGCAAACCAGAGGTCGATACTTTTATCCGTTCGGGAGTTGTTTAGGGTCAAAGTTTGGAAAAAACTTATTTTTTACTCTAAATAACTCCCGAACGGGTCAACGTATCAACCTCTGGTTTGCGCCAAAATTTTTCTTATTTTAAGTCTTTTCAAACGATATATTACAATATAAAGGGTTCTATTTGAAATTTTTAAGTTAGGATCTTCTGGGGCATGTAATGTTTTTATGCATATGATCTTTGCTGTACCCTATCCGAATCTTTGTCACCCGTATAATATCCATGTACATTTATTCGATTGAAAGTTTGCATGCAAACTGAAAATTGCTTAACATTATTTTGACATGTTTCCTATACTTCTCTCTCTCCCTCTCACCTCATCATTCGATTAATTTGATCAAATAATGCTGCGCTGCGATCGACTCAATTGTTAAATAACTCAATAAATAATGACCGGAGAGAAAAGTAACAGAGGAACTTTTATCTTAGAATTTTATTCTTTTTCACCCCCTCAAAGATTAATTTGATGAAGTGAGTTTTGGGACACCCTGTATAGTAACAAAACATATTTTACATTAAATATAACAATTATTTTATTACTACGTTATTTTTTTCTAAGCATTTACACATATGTTTTTATTAAGTTGTAATTTTTTCTATTTTACATTTAACTGTTATTATTGTACATTATTATTTATTTATTATAAACATATTATATATACTTGAATCATAATCTCATTCAAACTCATATTATTATTTCAAAGTTATAATATAAACTCTTACTTTATTTTATTAATTTTTAACGTAGTCACCTGGGATGATTTCTACACTTCAACAAGTTAATAGGTCTGTACTATGAATGTACAAGTAACCTACTAACTTTTTCTGTTATGCAAAGTATGAATTTTAGATCAATAAAAAAAATTACTAATAAAATGAGGTTTATTTTTTCGACACTGTGGTGTAAAACTCACCCCAGGTGCTCGTTCCCGGATTAAAAGTCGTCGTCCTTGCATACGTCGAGAAAAACATCGAATTTTTAGCGATTGCAATTGCCTTCCGCAAACGAACTTGTGAAACATTCCATTCACACATACAGCTGAGATTACAATAAAATTAAAAGATGAGGAAAGAAGCGCGGTGTATCAGAGATGTATTTTCTCGCATAATAGATAATTGCATCATGACTTGATTGATTGATTAATTGATAGAATAAGGAGACTTTAAAAAATAATTAAAATTGTAATTCTCGTATTGCTCTTTTACAAAAAAGTAAAAGAAAGTTTGAGGTAATGAGAAAAAATTGTCTATATATATAATTATATATATGTCAGAGTTATATAAAATCATGCATATATATAACTGACATATATATATATGTCAGTAATAAAATTGCGTGTTTTAACACAAGTTTAGAATTAGTGATGGAATAAAAAAGGATAGAGCTGCATAATTGGTAGTTAGGCAAATTCAAATTATATATATACAATATACATATTTACATACATCATAATAAATAAACCATTCCTCTCTTTTCCACCTTTGTAAACATTTTTGCAAACGCTTGTTGAGGCGATTTCTGTACTAGATTTAGTATCTGACATTTTCTAATACAGAGCGGTCATAATGGAATTACTGCAACAGTCAGAACGCATCGAATTGTGAGATTATTTCGATCAATTAGAACCTTTGCTAGTAAAATGCAGGAAATGTGAAAAAGAAATTCAAATATTTTATAAGCGACACATGAGAAAAACATTAAGGACACACTTAGGTAGACGTGGAATATTTCCCGATAAAGACTGCACATTACCTGACAAACTACGGCAATATTACTCGGACTTACCAGAACACAAGGCAAAATGTTATAAATGTGGTAAAATAATAGGTATCTTATTTAACAGACTATATGGGAGTTTAAAACAATATTTAAGAAAATAACATAACACAATAATCCAGAATCTAAATAAGTAAGTATACATTCAAGCAGTTATTAAAATATTAAAATTTGTACAATAAATGTAATGATAAAACAAGCAATTGTTAAAGAAAGTTTAAAGAATAAAAGAGCCTCCATGTAACAGTTTATTCACAGATCTGATCATAAATGTGCTTACCTAATCATAATAATTATATTCTCTTTTATTTTATATATTATAATTCGAAAAAATTTAAACCGCTTATATTAACGTTCTTTTATGCACCAAAACATATACAATACAAAGACATAACTTGGATATTTATTCGTTTGATTAATATCGCAAAATTAGTATTGCAGTATTGCAGAATTTGTAGAAATACGAGATATATAAAACGTACGATTTACAGTCTTCATATGTGTTCAGCATTAAATAACCATATTTAATAAAATCTGTACATGGCAACTTAAATCTGCCACTTATTTATATGTATGATTAATTATTAATAAAAATTTCTAATTAGCCAACAATAAACGGTTTTATATAATATTTGAACAGTCGTCGTTGATCTTCGCAAGTGCTAATATTGAGATATTAATGCTTTATTTGTTACTGTTGAGATTATTATTATGTAGCATGAAACTAATTTATTCTAACTTATTTTACAAGTTATCGTAGAAATATTCTGTCTATTTCAATCATCTAATTTGTGATTGTACCCGACTCAAGTCTAATAATAAACTCACGTACTCGCATCAAGAAAGCCACTTTATGAACGATATATGTGTAAAGAATTATAAATTTAATTTAGATTATATTTGTCCTATTTGATATTAGTATTATAGAAATTTGAAATATAAAACATTCTCTTTCTATCTCTTTTCTTCTCTTCCACCTTCCATCTCTCTCGCACAAATCTTTACTTTATTACATATTACTATTTATATAATATAGTGTCGAGTAATGCGTAAAATTGTAATATTTAAAAAAATAATTTTTTTTTCCTTATTTTTAATCACCATAATTCAATGCAGATCAAACACTTCAAATTCAATGGATTATATTACGGATCCCTCTGTAGAATGTCAAAATCAAGAACCATCTAATTTGCATGTTCAAACATGTGAAAAAACGAGTGAAGAAGCAGCCGCACTTAATGAGTAATTATTCGCTTTTTTTATATCATAAGACATATTATTATCATAAGACATAATTGCATCTTATACTATTTAAATATTGATTTTTCTGCACAAGAATAATTTATACAACAAAATTGCAACAGAGATATTTTAAATATAACTCTATTTTTAATTATACACATTTTAACGCAGACCAAGCACTTCAAGTGCAACCGGATATATTGTAAATCTTTCTGGAAAACATCAAATTCCAGAACCACCTAGTTTTCCCTTTCAACCCATTGAACAAACTACGGAAGAAATAGGCGCAATTAATTCGCTTTGCTCATATTATACAATGTAATGATATGCAATAAGTATATTGACTTTTATGCAACACGTGCATGGAAAGTGCCCCATTACGCACGCTACGCGTGCGTGATAGACCACTTTCCAAACACTTGCAACATAAAATAGGGAGTGTAAGTCGTGTGTAAAGATGAAAATTTCCGGGTACGGTTACCGCACTCGCCTTTTTTCATCTTACCTTACTTGTTACACAAATAACTATTCTGCACGAGTATATCTTTCAACTGTGACATTTTTAATAATTACTCTTCTTTCTCTAGTTTTAATCAAACTATATTTCAATACAAACCAAGCATTATAAGTTCAACGGATTATGATATGGATCACTTTGTAGAACGTCGAAGTCTAAAATCACCTGGTGTGCCTGTTCTGTCATCTGAAGAAAGGAGAAAAAGATTAGAATTATTTTCATATTTAGCGATACAATGATTATAATTATAATAGTTTTATTAGAATCTAAACGTCTTTTATTTCTTGCATCCATCAAAATAAATATTTAACAAAATAAAAAAAATTTAACATATACCTTGATTTTATTTTTGTATTCTGCAGTAATATATCCAATATCTTAAAAAATTATTAAAATGTGACCTTCTCAAAGAAATTATATACGTGAAATGGGGTTAATATTTGACATAAATAAATTACAATAAAAATTAAAATAGCGAAGTTTTTAAAAGTGGTGGACAGGTAGGTTCACCTATATCCCTATAAATGTAAACTTTCCTTCGAATTTTTATATTCAGCCATATCAAAGGATTGTTTTCTGTTATAGATATTTGAAGACTGGCGGACAATGGACTTTTTCGTTACTGGGGCCATACACGATTGTCTCCATTTAGATATTGGCTTATTGGATTCTGTTACATTGAACCTTCACGATACCTTGGATAATGACATTCTCTTTGGTGATGAAGTTTATAAAAAAGGTAAAATTATGTAAATAAAATGAAACTATCATCCATGAATAGCTTAATGCAGGTAACACAAAAAAAAGAGGTGGGACCGAAAGTTGATAGACAATAAATTCTCTTTTTGCGCAATACGTTCACATATTATATCTTACAATTAATTTTATGTTCAAAATATGCTTTATAGGTATTACTAGTCGATATATTTTATGACGTGTATTTTATCGTAGCTTCAGCTATATTGCGCATGTTATATCATGCAGTGGGCGACGAAATATTTCGAAAGGGCATCACCAAGTATTTCGTTAAGTAAGTATATGTAGTATGTATAATGTAATCTATTATAGTTATCACATATATCGCAATATTAAATATCATAAGTATAATGTTTATTGCGTTTACATTGGAAAATATAAAACGTCACATCAGAAACATAAACTTGTGCGTTCAATATCCAATGCTATTCGATTAGATGAGACCGTACTTTATTCCTTAATTATATGTAATTTGACTAACAATAAGCTAGTTTTAAATCATATTCTTTTACTTATATATTAATTAAATTGTACATTAATTCTTACGTTTGATTATGTAATAGTAAATTTAAATACATACGACGTATGCATGTGTTATAGCTAATGACAATGTCATTTTTCAAATTTAGGCAATACGGCGGTCACTCCCGATGATTTTTGGAGCGCCATACAAAGTGCTAAAGACGAAGCCTCTTGGGTCTCTCATATGCGAGATCAAAGATTCAGAATAAAAGAAGTGATGAATACGTGGATAATCCAAAATCGTTATCCTGTGCTGAATAAATTACAAAACTGGTGAAGTGGCAATAACACAAAAATGTTTTCACGGATAACTATACCTGCCAATAATAAATGGTGGATACCCATATCCTACACTGACCAGAGCTTTCCCGATTTTTCCAATACTATGCCCAATAATTGGTTAAAACCAGATATATAAAACTCTTAGAATGCAAATTAATACAGGAGGTTGGATTGTCGTCAATCTACAACAAACTGGTATAAATCAATAAATTTTACGTTTTTTTATATCTATCTTATTTGCTTTATCAACACGAAAGTTTTACATTATTCAAGTTCATATATATTTTTTTTAATTAAAAAGTAGCTTTAAGATTTATATAATTATAATATTTTTCGAAACATTGGTAAATTTATTAATGTACATTTTTTATTTGTAAATTACATAAAATTTGTTTATTACAATAAAAAAAATGTCAGTATTTAGAAATATATCTTGATAATTTCAAACAAGAAAGTCTAATAATAAATTTAATTCGGATAATTCGACAGCATACTGTCGTGTCTATTACGATACCACAAATCTGCAAAGAATCATAAGTTACTTGAAGTCTGAGGAATACAGGAACATACACGTCTTCAATCGTGCTCAAATTATCGATGATGCATTTGCCTTTTTGCTGGAAGATCAACTAGATAGCTCCGTACTCAAAAATCTTATAAGTTACCTAGGACGAGAGACAGATTATGTGCCATGGCGGTACAATGTTCCGAATATTAGGACAGAATGTGAGGTACTTTTCACTGCCAGAAAATAAAGGTTTCAAGGTATGTATAATAACAGATTTTATGAAGATGAAAAAAATGTTTGTAGAGTTATATTTGGCTCTTTAGTTTGTCCAATTCATTTACACATTCTCCGTTTTATAGAATAATTATCGCTTCACAAATATTATATTTTCATTTTATATATTAAATTTCTTGTATTAGTATGAAAATACAATTTAATAGCATTTATAATTTAATAATAAAAAAATTTGGAGATATCGATCTATTTCTGTTTTATTATATTTTTCAGTCTTTTCTCTCTACCCCTATTTCATATATTTTATTAATTTATTTTATTTTATTTTTTCTAGACTTATTTCCATCAAAATCTCGAAAAAAATTTTTTTCATATTTATGTACGGATTCTCCGAAATTTCAAACGTCTGTAACTCCAGAACTAATTAACCAAATCTTAATTAATTGTATATGAAATAGGGGTAGAAAAAACTGAAAAATTTAATAGAATTAGATATAGGTCGCTATCTCAAATATTGAGAAAGCTATAGGATAACACACTTTTCTAAAAAAAAAAAATTTCAATAAAATCTATACCGGTCAACAGATTTTAATAAAATTTGAGGAGAACATACTTTCTATGATACTCTATTTGTGTGAAAAATTTTAACCCGGTATCTAAAAAATTGTAGAAGTAGATGCGTGTACAAAAAATCCGTACATACTCACACACACACACACACACACACACACACACACACACACACACACAC
>NW_020221636.1:301302-325476 GCF_003070985.1 Temnothorax curvispinosus
ACACACACACACACACACACACACACACACACACACACACACACACATACATACATACTTCTGGACATTTTTTACTAATACGATTTTTCGACATTTTAGAACATTCTAAACCTATTTCCATCAAAATGTCGAAAAATTTTTTTTTCACCATCACAAAGCTTCCTCTATGAGGAAGCAAAACAAACATTTAAAGTAAATATAAAATTTTTAATACGTACTAATTTTTAGTAATATAATTTTTAGTAAGTATAAAATTGTTAGTATGTACTAACGTTTTATCTAACTCTAAAATTACACAACAACCCAAGGAACACATCACAGTCAAAATGATGTCATTTTGATTGTGAAGTCTTTCTTTTGAGAAACTATAACACAGATATTCTAATTTCCTTTATTATCACAAATTAATCGTACTCTCATAAATTCGTGAATTTTCTGTAGAATCCAACATGTACCATAATAGGAGTTATAATTAAAACAATTTATTAAAATTAGAATTAAGGTTTTTAATATGACTCGTACAGCGAAAATTTAATATCATGTGTAAAAAAAAAGTATTTAATATACACCTACGGACTAAAGAGCACGACGATCATATCGTGAGCCCATAGCATTATATTCGTACTATTTAACGTACTGACTGCCAGAATACGGCAAATTTTATGTAAATTTGTAGTTACTTGTTTAGTGTGTGAAAACGAGTAGCATGCTTATGCTATGCATACCTAAAAATAAAGTATGTCGCGGTTGGTTTTATAATCGCGCAATATGGTACACTATTGGAAAATTTTTGTATAGTTTTGTTTAAAAAAATCCTTGTTAAAATTTTCGTGTAAAATAATCGATGCATACATGTGTAGATTTAATATATGCCTGCAAGCTATGTTAATTGAATTTCGCTTTGTTCAACTGGTATAGAGTGAAAACTACAAAGGTGCAAAAATTGAAATGTTAAAATTGCCGGGGCGGAGTCGTCACTCTATTCTCGGACTGAATTTTAAATGAAAATTTATAATTCCGATCATAAAAAATGATAGGATACGTCTTATTAATTATTTTTTAATAGAAAAATGGAAACATTAATTAAAAACACAATGACGGAAAATAATTACAAGAAAAGCGCACACCCTTAAATGCCCTACGCTCGCACGAAACGCATTGTTTCTCGTCAGCTCTATTCTGTCATCTCTGAGCACACGCAGCACATATTATATCCAAGTCCTCGCCAGAATCAGACCACTGCTGCTTCTTTGACTTTGATTTTCGCCTGAAGTCTCCATGATATTGCTTGGTGACGACTTTGCCCCGGACACAGATTTCAAGTTTGATCGCTCATGAAATATTAGAAATCAACAAAAATAAAAAAATTTCACTGGATTTGTGTTCAGCATGCATTACTTTTCAAAATCACTTATCTCGAGATTAAGAGAAAAAATAACATTTAAAATATTTAAAATTTTTGACGCGCAAAAAATTTTACTTTTGACTTCCGAAAACATGTTTGCCTTAATGAAAATCACAAAATAGCATATAATCTCACTAAACTTCGTTGGTCATATAGGCATAGTAGTGTTTATAATATTAATGGCGAATTCACACAACATATAGATTTCGAGATAATTGTAGTGACGACTTCGCTCCGATCTCCCCTACACGTTGTTCGAAAATTATGTATATTTTATTTAAATTTTTTTGTTTATAACTTTTAAATAACCTGCAATTAGCGACGATTAAGTTATAAGGAAAAGTTACTCAGGGTCATGTTCTTGACAACATATGTCAAGGTCAAAGTCATTGGAGGGGGGTACGTTAATCTAAATAATTACCCAATATTTAATGATTATATATAAGTATACGAGTAAATGTATTATACAAGTATTATCTAACTGATTCAAAGAAGTGCAACTGACGAAAATGACTTTGTCATCGTCAAAATCGGGACATAAGACGTCTTTTCGACGTCTTTTAGCCATCTTTTAATAAGACGTCTAAAATAAGATGTCTAAAAGACATCTTTTAGACGTTTTATGTCCCGCTTTTGGACAAGTGTGCTATTATGAGTAACATATATAAACAAACACATATATTTATGTTCCATGATCTTCCTGAATCGATCAGTTCTATGAGTCACAGCATTTACATGACATATTTATTATACTAGACACTACAGACGCGCGCTTCGCGCGCGCTATTTAGCTTTAACATTATGCTATTACTATTACACTATTAACCCTTGATACATACAACTGTCAAAATATACAATGACAGCTGCAAATGAAGTAAGCGCAGCAAGAGAACCAATCGGCATCGCGGAAAAGTGACAACAATACCTATGACATCCCCTTTTTAGAAGAGGAGACTAGACACTACAGACGCGCGCTTTGCGCGCGCTATTTAGCTATAACATTATGCTATTACTATCACACTATTAACACTTGATACACACAACTGTCAAAATATACAATGACAGCTGCAAATGAAGTAAGCGCAGCAAGAGAACCAATCGGCATCGCGGAAAAGTGACAACAATACCTACGACATGCCCTTTTTAGAAGAGGAATATCAGGGATTGACATTGTGGTCAGTATTCGGTGATCTATCAAAATGATAAAACGAATTAGGTACGCTAATCTATCCTTGATGGCTCTCGTGGCGACAACGCGTAATTAATTGCTGCTCAAAACTGTATTTTAATCCGCGTACAAGTGTTATATACAAAGTACGTTGTTAAAAACTATAATAATTAATTATTTATCTTTCGTTAAAGATATACAAGGTCCGCCAACGAAAAATATCCACCCCCTATATTTCGAGTGTCTCAACTCAAACAAATAAAACCCTCCATAATCCATATTGTAGTAAATCGTTTGAAAGGGCACAAAATGAGAAGAATTTTGGCGTAAACTAGAGGTCGATACGTTGATCCGTTCAGTAGTTATTTAGAATCAAAATTCGAAAAAACTCATTTTTTTACTCTAAATAACTCCCGAACGGGTCAACGTATCGACCTCTGGTTTGCGCCAAAATTTTTTTTATTTTATGTTTTTTCAAACGATATATTACAATATAGAGAGTTCGATTTGAAATTTTTAAGTTAGGATCTTCTGGGGCATGTAATGTTTTTATGCACATATGATTTTTGCTGTACCGTATCCGAATCTTTGTCACCCGTATCCATATACATTTATGCAATTGAAAGTTTGCATGCAAACTGAAAATCGCTTAACATTATTTTGACATGTTTCTCAGACTTCTTTCTCTCCCTCTTACCTCATCATTCGATTATTCGATTAATTTGATCAAATAATGCTGCGCTACAGCGCGCACGGGATTGATCAACTCAATTGTTAAATAACTCAATAAATAATGACCGAAGAGAAAAGTAACACAAGAACTTTCGTCTTAAAATTTTATCTTTTTCCACCCCCTCAAAGATTAATTATGAGTTTTGGGACACCCTGTATAGTAACAAAACATATTTTGTATTAGATATAACAATTACTTTATTACTACGTTATTTTCTTCTAAGCATTTACACATATGTTTTCATTGAATTGTAATTTTTTCTATTTTATATTTTTAACTGTTATTATTATACATTATTATTTATTTATTATAAACATATTACATATACTCGAACCATAAATGGAAGGAAAGGAGGGAGAGAGGATAGTAGAAGGTAGAAGGGATACACGAGAGATATCTCAGATGAATAGTCGGATTAAATTGGAGGACCCCAGGATACATAGTTAGAGATTAACTGGAAGGGAAAAAATGAGAGCCAGAGCAAGCAAGAGAGCATGGAAGTTCGAAAGAAAGCTGGAAGAAAGTAAAGGAGGAGAAATAGCGAGAAAATGTTTGGAGGAAATGAAAGACAGATGGAAGAAGGAAAGGATAATAGGCAGATGGTAGTAGAAGAGAAAAGACTACTTGGAAAGAATCGATGTAGAAGTTAAAGGGGAAGAGGAGTTGGTAGAGGAGGTATTGGAATATAAGGAGAAATCGAAGCAAAGACACGAAGGGATGGAAAAGATCATGGAATCTAGATACAATAGGTGATATAAGTTTATAAGGAAGAACGGGATTCCGGATTATCTAAAGAAGCAGGGATGGGATACTAGGCAACAAAGTTAGGGAGGGACTATACTAGGGAAAAGAGGAAGATAGAAAATGCAGGATATGTGAGAAGGAGGAAGAGACGTGGGAACATGTCTGGAAAGAGAGGGAGGATCAAGATGGGAGGATTGGGATGGAGAGAGTTGGCAGGATGTGGTAGGGAGGATATTGGGCAAAAAGGGAGAAAGGGAAGAATGGATGGAGGCGATAGAAGAGATGAGGCAGGGCGGAGAGAGGAGAAAGGAAAAGGAAGTTACTTGGTAGATGGTAAGAATAATCGTTTAATTACAGATAAGGTCAAAGAGAAGGAGAGTACGTGACAAAGGGAAAGAATGGAGAGCAGAGCGAAGGTGATAGTAGAGAAAGAGACGCTGGAGAAATTGATAAAGGAACAAACAAGTGAGATAATAAGTGAAGGAAGAAATAAAGGATCAGAGAAAGGAGATTGAGAAATTGAGAAGAAAAGTACGCAGACTGGAACAAGGCACGGGGAAAAGAAAGAGAGACAATAGCAAAGAGAGCAGGGGCAAACTGGAGGAAAGGAAATGGTGGTCCGACGACGATGAGAGGAATGATGACGAGAGAAGGAAGAAGAACGTGATAATAAGAATAGAGAAGAACAGATGGATAGGAAAGGGAACGAACTGGGAGAAGGTGAAGCAGTTGCCATGCTTACAGAGGGCCTGAAGATAAGGGTAGAAGTAAAGGAAGTAAGCGTGATAGGGCTGAGAGGAGAATGGCTGACGATGCTGGTGAGGATGGAAAACGAGGAGGATAAATGAAGGGTGTTAAACGCGCGGAGGAGGGAAAAGAGCAGGCTGAAGGTTAAAATGGACGAGGACAAATCTATAGAGAGGAGACTCAGAGAAGGAGAGGAGAAGAAAAAGAGAAAGGAATGGAGGGAGGAGGATGGCGGGAGACCAAGAAGATCGGCGGAGGAGGAGATAGCAAGCAAACTAGAGGAGAGCCTGCTGATGGACACAGACGAGGATGTAGAAGAAAGGAAGAGAGGAAAAGCAAAGGACGAATAAGGAAGAAGGAAGTTTAGCAAACATCTGGAGGAGGAGATGAAGAGAGAATACGGCCGGATTAAACAATGTTTTTGATTTTTTGATTTTGATTTTGAGATTGATTTTGGTTTTGATTTAAATTTGGATTTAGATTTGGATTTAGACTTTTTTGTAAATGAGTTGTAAGGTCGCACAAAGACCGGGAAGAAAACAAAAATGTATGAAATGTACAGGGTTGGGTACGTCCCTTTAAAAACACCCTTTGAGACCCCTTGGGGTAAATAAAGTATGCATTTATCTATCATATATACTCGAACCATAATCACATTCAAACTCATATTATTATTTCGAATTTATATAATATAAACTCTTACTATATATTTTATTAATTTTTAACGTAAACGGTCGCCTGGAATGATTTTTATACTTCAACAAGTTTTAATAGGTCTGTACTATGAATGTCCTAACTTCTTCTGTAATGCGGGTTGGGTCTCGGAACCACTAAATGAAAGATAAGTATGGATTTTCGATTGATAACAAAAATTTACTATGAAGTGAGGTTTATTTTCTTTCGACACTGTAATGTAAAAATCACATTACAGGTGCCCGTTTCCAGATTAAAAGTCGTTCTCGCACACGTCGAGGAAAACATCGAATGCTTATCGATGTTTTCCATCCCACACATACAGCTAGTAGCTGAAATTACAATAAAATTAAAAAGTAAGGAAAGAAGCGATGCATCAGCGATATATTTTCTTGCATAAGATAAATACGCTATCTATCACAAAATTGTGTGTACTAAACGCTTGAACACAGACGCATTCCGAAGGTACTGGTGAAGTATAGTGTGATCATCGTTCACATACTTACCGTAGGAATGCAATAACATTGAGAAACCTTATTAGAATATAATATGCTCATCATCGTCCACGTACTTATTTTAAAAATAAAATAACACAGTAGAAATTCCTTAAGATAAATCACTTAGATTGGAAATGGACTAAAACTTTCCAAAAAAGTGATAAGACCCTCTTTAGATACTGTAAAAAGAGACGTCTCGGAAACTGCAAAAGTAGTTCCCGACAGTTCTTCAAAACGCAATGTGTATTTACACCATACTTTATCGTGTAAATTTAAGTCTATTGTAAGTAAAGTTGTGCTATAAATTCCTGCTTTGTCGGAGAATTATCTATAATACAATTCAGTTATATAACCAACACCCACTGACTCTCGACGTAATTGTCTACAAAATAGCTATTTTGAAAAGCTATAAAGAGAATAATATATCGCGCGTACCCTGAGAAGAATACTGTCACAATTCAAAAAGTTTTTATTTTAAGTTAAGCCCATAAAAAGTATGCCTAAAATTTTATGTGCTATAATTATAATCTTACAAGTTTATAGGTGAAATCTGCTGCACGAGGCAGAAGTGTCGTTATTCTTTTAAAATTGTTTTAAAATTATTTTATGTCTAAAGTTTTTTTTAAATTGAAGTATATAATATTTATTGGTCACTATATTGCAAACAATAATTAAATTAAAATTAATTTGTGAAATTGCAGTCGTATTGTTATAATAAAATTTTGGAGAAAAATTTCCGAAGAATTTATTTGCAATACCTAGATTCAGACATTTTCGGACGATAAAGGAATGCCGCATTTGCAAAAATCGCCTAACTGGGCATAAAGAACTTCGCCCAATTTCGGCTATCTGAACCTGATCATCAATCATATATAATTTTGTAGATTATTATGGTAGTATTAAATAAAAAATAGTTTTAGATCTTTAAACCGTACATAAATAAACCGGGCTAACTAACAACCAGCGCGGTAAACGATGCGCGATAGTTTTAATTATATTTTTATTTATTTTGCATATTTTCCAACCTTTGACTGCGTGCCGACTAGATTTGTCAGACTTGAAACATACAGCTCCGGTTGGAGTAGTAAAATCCCCCTACACCTAATTAAACCGATTCGATTTAATTTTTGATGCTATATGCATCTAAATAACTATAAAGAAATCATTGCGAAAAATATTACCTCTCAGCCAGGGTTCGAACCTGGAACTTATATTTCTTCATTCCGTAAAAGTGTCGTACCAATTTGACAAATCTAGTCTGACAAATCTAGTCGGCACACAGTCAAAGGTTGGAAAATATGTAAAATAAATAAAAATATAAATAGGAAAACTTTCGCGCATCGTTTACCGCGCTGATTCTTAGTTAGCCCGGTTTATTCGTACGGATTTTCCATTGGAACCTATACTTCGAATTTTAGATTTTTAAACCCCTGTCGAAAGCAGTTCTGACCTCCTAATGATGTTATATTTTACTGCACATGGCTCATCATTAGAACTGTCCAAGATGACAAATGAGTCATTGCTATGTTCAGAAAGTATCTGTATATTAAAAAAATAATAAAAAATAACTGGTATGTATATCCACCGCAGTATTTTTTGAAACCTTTACTTTTAATACATCTCACAAAAGTGTTGTCAAAAGTGTTAATAATTTTGTTAGTCGTTATTATTGCCTGAATATCGACACAACTGCACAAATAGGAAATTTGCATGGACGACACGCGGAACAGTCTATTATGAATCCACTAATTGTAAGTACGAAGCTATTATTGTGCGTTGTACTCTGTTTGACAATATCTCATACTCGAAGTCAGTACTTGATAAACGAATCTGGAAACGTCACATGTGACAATCCCATCGTTGCTGTCGATCTTGACGCGAATAATGGTAAGCAAAAACAAAAATTGAAACAGTTTTAGTTAATTTTATCAATGCAATTTGATATAATTACTTGCTGCAAGTGTATATTATTTTGTAATATATCAAATGGAAGCTTTTCTGTAATAAAATCCGAATATAGTTGTAGCATCGTTAATCTAACGTGATACGCGATAACGTAATATTTACTTAATAAATAATAAATAAATAATTTACTTAAATAAAATATGTAATTTCACGTATGATTTTCGCACATAGTTCATATAATATTTATACCAAAGCTGTAATGATCGTCTTTCTCTACACTCGAGTTCTTTCTTAAACGACAGATGAAGCAACTAACATAACGGACGGATCCACAACTGCGTTAAAGTCCCCAGGCTATCCATACATGGTAATGATGCATCAATTCTTGGGATACGGATACGTAGAATGCGCCGGCACGGTTTTATCCAAAAGATGGATTCTCACAACCGCGCATTGCGTAGAAAGATACCCCCGAACATTTCTCGTAGAGTTTGGTATCAGCGACAAGTTAGGCATTGGATACGAGCTTTTTCGAATCTTCGGTATGTCGATGATTACGTTAATTGATTACGACTCAAACATTTATATGTCTGCAATATGCAAAAAGGCTATAGTAACATTGCCTTAATCTATAAGCCGCAAGATATTCCCTTTTCGAGTAAGTACATTTTTCGTAGTGTTTACTATCATAGACAAGTTTGGCATTGGATACGGTCTTCTTAGACTTCTCATTGTGTCGATGGTTACGACTCAAGCGTTTATACATCCGCAATACGCAATTGGCTATAATGATATTGCGTTACTCTACATGCCACAAGATATTCCCTTGTCCAGTAAGTACATTTAAATTGATATTTCTTACCTTTTTCCTTTTACGCTTATTTACACGTCGGCATTATTTAATTATTCTATGGAAAATATGCAAAAAGTTAATAACGATCATTTGAATAACACATAGTTTTATAAATGTGGAAAAAAGACTCGTGGAAATAAAAAATTGTATGGTATATCTACGTACAGCTTCTTTTATAATCTTTGATACATTCCTTGATGCATACTAAAAAAATACCAAAAATTATATCTAAAACTACTGAAAAAGTATTACGAATGTATATTATATCTCAACATTGATTTTAAGAAATTATTAGTTAAATATAGTATGTCTTTATTTTAGTTGACATTCAGCCAATAAAACTCGCATATTACGACAAAAGCTTTGTGAACAAAGAGTGTGCTTATGTGACTAAATGGGGAATAAATCATATTCGTAACAGAGGTATGACAAGACTTAAGTATACTACATCGTCGATTATAGAAAATAATGTATGCAGGCAATACTGGCCCATCAACAACAAGCACATTTGCACGGCCGCTGCAGGATTGGGACAAGACACTTGTGAGGTAAAAAATAATCACAAATAATACAGTTATAGTTTATAATAATATATATACTACAAAAATTATACTTATATATAAAGTACATTATTCTAACGCGCAATATAAATTACCTTGTATCATTTTATAGGCTAAATGAAATTCCACTTTCCAGGCACTTGCAACATAAAATAGGGAGTGTAAGCCGTGTGTAAAGATGAAAATTTCCGGGTACGGTTACCGCACTCGCCTTCGGCTCGTGGGAATTTTCATCTTACCTCACTTGTTACACAAATAACTAATATTTAATGTTTTATTTTTAGAGTAACAGCGGTGGTCCTCTCATCGTAAGAAGAAATGACCAGGACTTTCAAATAGGTATTGTGAGTTACGGAGACCAATTTTGTCCTACCAAATCACCTAATGTGTTTACTAAAGTTTCTTCATATATAGACTGGATTCGCGAAGTTATGATGCGATATTAGTGCATTAACTATAATATTATCGATATGATGAATAATTTAAATTTATCATGTATATTGTTTTATAATAAGCAGAATTCTTTTATTTAGTCTCGAGGCAAATAAATCAATTGAGAATGGACGAAATCGTTTAAGAATTTTCTTAAATACCTTATCATTCAACTCCCATTCCGTGTCAACGTTAACAATACGTGATGCATAATCCGCTTCAATATTTTCTTTTGAAGGGATGTAAGAAGCGAAAATCCATAGATTCCTATCTTTGCACTATTTTCAAATCTTTCGCGATAATTCACTTAAATGTGGAAATTGGATTCCACCCGCTCTATTTATGTATGCTATTGCGGATGTGTTGTCCATTCTTAATAAAATTTCACAGTTAGAGTAATCTGCTACGAAACATTTCAATGCCAGAAAAGCTGCTAGTAACTCTAGGTAATTAATACTAAATTTTCTTTTCTCGTTAGACCAGAGACCATGAGCGCTTATGCTTTGACAATGAGCTCCCCACCCAGTCAAAGACGCATCTGATGATAATTCAACTTGAAATTGATTTAATCTAATAGGATTCTTCCTTATCACGGTTTTATATATTTTGCCACCAGTCTAAATCTTCCCTCATCTTTTTATTAATAATATAAATATCTTTCCCTCGTAGCTGTTATTATTGATAATTAAAGCTAGGAATTTTTGTCGCTCCAATCTTTTACAGTGAATTGATCCATAAGCTACTGCAGGAACTGCTGCTGTTAGAACACCTGATAGTTTAGCAAACTCTTTGATTTTATAGAGTATTTTCCTTCTTCGAAAGATTTATATAACTTGATTATTTGTGACTTTTTCTTATCTATTAATTCTAGGGTGTAGTCTACAGAATTGATTATAAAGCCTAAATACTTGCGTTTTTGACTGATGGGTATTAGAGAGCTCTTTTTGTAATTTACCACAAAGCCTAAATGTTCCAACAGCTTTTATTGCTACCTCACCCTTTATTGCTTCATCACCGGTTTCATAATTTTTGTGTAAACATAAGGACTAGTGCATAACCCCAAGTAAATTGAAATAATTTGTTTTGGAATCTAAAACGTAAGTATTTGCGAAACTCTTCGTGCACTGGCAACAAACAATACGCATCTTTCAAATCTCTAATGAAGCCATGTAGTCTCCTTGACTTAATAAAGCTTTTGCAGAGCGTATATCTTCTATTTTAAAGTGGGGTGGAGTAATAAATTTATTTAAATTTTTTAAATTTATAATAAATCTGCTTTCCATCAGGCTTCGGAACTAGAAAATATGATGAGATGAATTGTCTATTACAATCTTCACACTGTTCGACTGCTTGCATGGATAACAATTTTTTAAGCTCAGTCTTAATTTTAAGAGACTCTTCTGTCGACCAATTGGGTTCTTTTGGAGGATTAGCTTGTTTGGGAAGCTCTTTGAAGAGAATTTTATACCCTTGCAACCATCGAATTATGCGTTCATCAGTAGTTACTTTATCCCAATTATTTATAAATAATTTCAGACGACCTGCGACTGGCTTTATTTCAGCTATTTCTTCGTCGACGTCTAACTCTTCGACCGACTCAAAGTCTTCGACGTACCCTGAATGGATCGTACATTCCTCGACTTGAATCTTATTGTTGGACGTCTCTGATATTGACCCATCTGCTTGTATCTTGCAGGTAGGGTCTTGAAGTTTTCCTGATTCTTCGGTTTTTTACCGAAGATTTTTGAAGACTTGTCGGGGGCTTTGATGTTAGCGCACAATTTTTCAATAGTTTTCGCTTCCTTAATCTCTTCAGCAAACTCGGCTCCGTAGAGCCATTCGTCTGGTTTTGTAGCGTCAACTATTGGCTTTACTGATTTGCTTAGTAGAGGTGTAATAAAGAATTTTCTAGCTACAATACGTACCACTTAAAAAACTTATTTTTCGCTTGTTTGAAGCAAGGCTATAATGAGAAAGACCATTGTACGAGCATTAATAAATGTTACAGAAAATTCATATCTAATTTTTATATGTATTATTGTAACACATATATATTCCAACTTTTCACTGTGCTCCGATCACAGCCAGACTTAATACACAGTTATCATTAGAACGTTAAAAAACCTTTCCATCCCCCCCACAATTAAATCGACACGATTTAATTATTAAAAAACTGTAAAGAATTTATTGCGAAAAAAATCACCTTTTGTTTGAAAGCGCGATGAGACATTGAGGAGAGAAGGGTGAATATTGCCATCTATGATATTTCATAGAAAGTACTAGCGATTTAGTAAACTCACTTCAGTTGGCGAATCTAGTTCCCTAGAAAAATTGTATAGCGTAAAGCGCTAGAGGCGCGACGTATCGATATTCAATTCATGTAATTGCCGCGTGAAGAAGAAAGCGCGCGTGCATGCACAAGCTTGCGGCCCGGGCAACCGGCGTTATTCGTTTCTTGTTTGTCTATCAGTGAAGACATTTTTCTGACCTTCTGCCGTGTAATCTGAATTCGTTATTATATTGAATCCGAGTCATTGTAAACGACGAGTGTGATACTTTATGTAACTGAATGAGAAGTACGAGAGGATCCGAGGGACTGTAATGAGAAGTACGAGAGGATCTGAGGGACTGTAATTGGCACACGGCAGGATCAGGGCTCGATATCATTCTCAGACGTATGAGAGATCAACGCCATTACTCCGTTTCTTGATGATGACGGCATAAGATCGACGCCATTACTTCGTTTCTTGATGATGACGACACATTCTGGAGAGACCAAGGGAGCGACTATTATGGACATAGTCTGTTTGGATCTTTTTTGGAAGTGCATTCAAATACGGTAGACATCAGAATACAGGTAACTCTTAGATTTCTGAATAAGAATCATTGATCCTCTTAAACAGTATCGGTTATGTAAGCGCAGAGAAAAATTAACGGAGCTACCGGGACTTGAACTCGGGATCCGTCGCTCACAAGCCTAGCACTTAGGCTGCTACCCCACGACTGCTCCACTACTACGCTAATTTCTCCGATCCCTCATCAATACTGGCCCTATGGCCCCAAATCTCCTACAGCTCGGCCAGCCCTGACATCACATTCGCCCCGAATGTGCCATACCCTCTGACTGCCGAAGCCTGCAAGAATAACCCGGAGCCATACTCCACAACTTCCTAATCACACCACCCACAGGTATCCGGTGTATCGGGCAAGTTCTCCTCCAACAAGGTAACGCGAGCACAATCCCATTTCTGAACTGTAAGCGCAGAGAAAAATTAACGGAGCTACCAGGACTCGAACTCGGGATCCTTCGCTCACAAGCCTAGCACTTAGGCTGCTACCCCACGACTGCTCCACTACTACGCTAATTTCTCCGATCCCTCATCAATACTGGCCCTATGGCCCCAAATCTCCTACAGTTACGATCATTGATTCCAGAAATCTCGAGAGATCTACCGTTCAGTAAAGGACATAAGAAAGGCTTTAGCACTCAGCGGAGCATTTTATTGACGGGAACGATAATCGTTCTTTTCACTTGAGTACTCAAGATATTTATTTACGGGTTGCAACCATTTTTTTGACTGTTCATTCTTGCTATTTCATTTTGGCCAAGTAAAGTAAATTATGTAAGCTTACGACACGTTTAATTCTATTTTTTGTGATAGTTAATTTCACATATTTCTTTATACATATTTGCGAAGAGATTCATTTGTTTAATCAATACGAATTAATGCGTCAAATGTTTAAGATAAGATGTATATTGCTTCAATTGTTCTGAACAAGATTCGCCATAAAATTCAACGCTCATTTATTCAGAAATTATATTCAACGGTGTAACACACAATACATCGATTCATATGAAATACGTTAAATCTTCGTTGCGTTTTCACGAATCGATGTTGAATTAATGCGTTTAATAAAGATTATTATTTAACGCATTATTCACTTATAAAAATTTATGTGTAAGATTATTTTGGTTCATTATTAATTATGATATCATTTTCTTGTCATGTCTAATAGTCTTTTCAGTGATTAAATAATTTAAAGATACATTTAAGTATATCATATCATATTAATTCTTTCGTTATAATTACCTTGTAATATATTATTATTTTACATTTTAAGTTTCAAATTGAGATCATACAGTCAACTAATGTTTATATTCCTGTCATTGAACGGACTATTACAATGTGAACTATATATTGTTTCTTGATTAATATGATTATTGAATTTTGCCATAATGGTTTATAAATACGATTGAAAATTATCCTGCTATATTCTAAATATATTTTATTTTGTCAACAATTAAAACTCAGTGTTTCCTTCACCGCCATAGCCCACGATCTATACGGGTCGTGTACACCTTTGCCAGGGTTCGAACCTGGAACCTCCCTCATTCCGTGTAGGGCGTCGTACCAATTTGACCACCGAGGCATGTGGTAATATTCCTCGCAATAACCGGTTAATAATAGTTGTAGACACTAAGACGCATTGTAAGGTCAGCGTATATTAACAATAAGAAACTTATTTTTCGCTCGTTTGAAGCAAGGCTATAATGAGAAAGACCATTATACGAGCATTAATAGATGTTACGGAAAATTCGGCTGAGGTGATATTTTTCGCAATAAATTCTTTACAGTTTTTTAATAATTAAATCGTGTCGATTTAATTGTGGGGGGATAGAAGAGTTTTTAACGTTCTAATGATAACTGTGTATTAAGTTCGGCTGTGATCGTAGCACAGTGAATAATTGGAATATACATATATGTGTTACAATAATACATATAAAAATTAGATATGAATTTTCCGTAACATCTATTAATGCTCGTATATAATGGTCTTTCTCATTATAGCCTTGCTTCAAACGAGCGGAAAATAAGTTTCTTATCAAGAGACACGGTAGTGTCTCGCGCCAAGTACACGCGGAGCGAGACCGACCGTGATGCTAAGACTCCATAGACACGGAAACGCCATGCGGCAGAGTGCGTTGACCAATCACAAATTTTGATTTTGCCGCAGGCGACTTGCGGCAGCCTTCTGATTGCCCAGCAAACGAAAAAAGATTGAAAAAAATTAAAACGGGATTGCCAGGAATTCTATTAAGGACTTTCCGAATTCCATTCTGTCCAAAAAAGGGATTGAAATAGTTTCAATATCATGGAATTCCTTATTTTGGAAAGAATTTGTCTTTTTTGAATCCCATCCAATTCCGACACAAAAATATTATACCACTGAATGCCAGGTTAGGGATTGGAAAGTTTCGTGATGAATTCCATTGAATACCATTGATTCCGTTAACGAAATGAATACCACTGAATGCCAAATTAGGGATTGGAAAGTTTCGTGATGAATTCCATTGAATACCATTGATTCCATTAACGAAAATGAATACCATTGAATGCCAAACTAGGAATTAAAAATTTCCGTATTGAATTCCATTGAATTCCGTCTATTCTGACAATAAAATGAATACCATTGAATGCCAGGATAAGGATTGAAAAGTGTCCGTGTTGAACTCTGTGGCGGTACGCGCCACCAATAGTACACGCCCGCGCGGTATCTGCATTACCGGCAGTTTGCGTCGACGCCGCTAGGCATCGCATCGCCGGGGCATCTTCTCGAGTTCAAAGTTTCGTCTCGACCGCTATGTAAAGGGATCCCCTACGGTGCCTGACAGATCTTACAAATCTCATTTTCGGGCTAATTGCCCGTCGGCAGTAGTGCGTGTAATGCCCTTAGGCATACACAAAAGCTCACCGACGAACAACGGCGCTTGGTCGCCCAACGGAGGCGCGAGACGTTTTCTAAACCATCTAATGCAATTTCATAACCTTTACGGATTCCATAGGATTGGATGGAATTGAAATTTTTCTTTTTTGGATTCCATGGGATTGGACCATCTCATTTCGAATCCCATCTAATTTCATCTAATTTCGCCAAAAAAGGGATTCAAAAGTATTAAAAAATTTCAATATTTTTTAAGGCTGATCTACAATGTGCTCTTTGCTTCCTGTTTTTTGCTCTTAACCTGTTTGCGACTATCCCGTATTTCGTAATTGCGTCGCGTAACGCGATGTTTTTTGTTCTCTGTCGCCTGAGATAAAAATTGACGAACTTTAGAAGAGACAAGAAACATCACGTTACGCGACGGAATTACGAAATACGGGATAGTCGCAAACAGGTTAAGAGCAAAAAACGGGAAGCAAAGAGCACATTTGTAGATCAGCCTTAAATCCTTTTGCGTTTGCTGGGTGGTCAACGCACTCTACCGCACGGCGTTTCCGCGTCTATGGAGTCTTAGCATGACTCTTTTACGCGACGCGACGGGTTGCGAGTACCCGAGATGTTGAGATCTCAATAACGAGTGAACGGATCAAGTTCTAAGTAACTTGATCGATAGCTTGAAATCCAATTAGGGGAAGGAGGGGTTTCTCTTATAATATCCCGCTCCGTGCCCTACGAGCGGAGATATTGCGACGCAAAGTCCAAATGTGAAAATTTTTTATTAAGATACTTCTTCTTCTATCTACTTCTAACGCCGACGTTTTATATGACACTACAAAAAGGCGTGATATCCGTACAAAATTACTTTTTTCAAAAAAAAGGTAAAAAAATGCGCCAAGTACACGCATAGTAGTATATATGTATTATGTTGTTACCTCGAAAAAAACAAAGTGGTAGTATTATACCTCGAAATAACACCCTGTACATATTGTTTATACAATGCGTAATACTACAAAAAGGCGTGATATCTGTACAAAATTACCTTTTTTAAAAAAAAGGTAAAGAAAGGCGCCAAGTACACGCATAGTAGTGTATATGTTGTTACCTCGAAAAAAAAAACAATGGTAGTATTATACCTTAAAAAAATCTAAGTAACAAGTGGTAGACGAAATCTTTGTATCTTGAAAAATCTCGAAAAAACTGAAACAGTAGTATCTTCACCTCGAAAAAAAAAAACAAAGTAGTAGTATTATATCTCGAAAAAACCTAAGTAACAAGTGGTGGACGTAATCTTTGTATTTTGGAGATTGTTAATATACGCTGACCTTACAATGCATATCTTAGTGTTTACAACTATTATTAACCGGTTATTGCGAGGAATATTACCACATGCCTCGGTGGTCGAATTGGTACGACGCCCTACACGGAATAAGGGAGGTTCCAGGTTCGAACCCTGGCTGAGGTGATATTTTTGGCAATATATTCTTTACAGTTTTTTAATAATTAAAACGTGTCGATTTAATTGTGGGGGGATGGAAGGGTTTTTTAACGTTCTAATGATAACTGTGTAGTAGACAACTAAGCACGAGTTTGACTTAATATGATTGGCAACAATTTGAAATATAATCTAAGTCCGGCTGTGATCGGAGCACAGTGAATAGTTGGAATATATATGTGTTACAATAATACATATAATAAGATGCTAATACGGCCCTCTGATTGGCTGATGACGCCTTAAGACTGTACTTAAGACAATCTTGGATATAAGACCCGACTATGAATACCGGCCTTAAAGAATTATATATGAAATAGAAATATAGAAAAGACTGAAGAATATAATAAAATTAAAAAATTTCGGTAAACCTTTTTTTAACAGAAATCGGTAACCCCTTTATTATTAACAATTTTTATTAATTTTATTATATTCTTCAGTTTTTTCTACCCCTATTTCATATATAATTCGTTAAGATTTGGTTGATCAGTTCTGGAGTTATAAAAATTTCTATAAATAATTATAGAAATTCTGTAAATTGGCACAGACATACATACATACATACATACACACATACCGACATTTTTTTTAATGCAATATTTTAAATTTGGTTGATTAGAGCCAACTTTATACGCAATCAAAGGTTCATATACGAATTTACGAAAACAAAGCTTCCTCTATGAGGAAGCAAATTAGATATGAATTTTCCGTAACATCTATTAATGCTCGTATAATGGTCTTTCTCATTATAGCCGTACCACTTATAATAATCTTACCCTTATTTAGATGCAGACGTCTATAGTTACCGAAATACTTTAATAATAAATTTAGTAACGCCTTTAGTAGAATTCTTAGAACACTTATATACGAAATGATACGAGTAATTATGATATAGTGGATATATATGGTAAACTATCTTTCACAAGCAATAAATTTGAAAACATAATGTGAATGTCGTAAAAAACTTTCGCGTAAATTGATTTTGGAAACTATGTTAGTAATTTTTTAATATAATAATCATATAAATGTGTGTATATGTGTGTGTAATATACCAAATCATCAAGTACTCGGCAGTATAGTATTGTTAAAACTTAATATTTATTATTTTAATTTTTCTTTCTGGATAAAATAAAATATAAGCGATCAGAAATGTTTTTTCATTCAAATATCTTTTTATTTAAAAATGACACGCAAAAAATCTCAGTGTATCATTTCTCGCTTCTGACAGGCGTCGAGCGGATTATCCTGCAAGCACAATAAAACTGAATAAAACAGTTTTCCAATCGAATAGAAAAAGCTTTATAAACGAAATAAAATAATGAGAAAGCAATGTGCAAATATTAAATTTATCATACTTAACACATCATACTTATACTTTCAAGAAACATCGAAGAAAAAATCTAGTGGATCAGAAACTTGCACATTTTGCTTTCTCTTCATTTTATTTCACTCATAAAGCTTCCTCTATAAGGAAGCCATATTATTTTATATTAATAATTATGTTGCTCTACTTTAAAAACAAGCTGGCTTTGAATAGGAACAATGCTAACAATCTGTAATTATGAGGAAGCAACGTGCAAGTTTCTGACTTGTACACTTTTTTTATTTATTATGATAGGAGATAAAATTAATTCAAATTAATTCAACTTTAATAAATAATTGGCAATAATTTTGATAATTCTGTGTTCACTATTAGTTGCAAAAATGATAAATATGCTTTGACATGTAAATTAAAAAACTGCTAACAAAAGTTGTTATGTTTTTACTTCTAAGTGTATTGCTTTGAGGCTTTATTTATTAAAACACTGCAATTATTGTAATACATGCTGCTTGATGATATTAAATCCTGACGATATTTTAATATAATTTTATTTTTAATTTGGATCCTTATACGAAGCGACTCGTCTTGTTTCGATAGAAACAAACTATAAAAACTAAAGAAGATCTTATTATCTTTTCCTGATAAGGAGAGACATATGAAAGAAGACAAATGTTTGTTTTACTTTAAAACTTAAGAGCACTTAAAAAATTCCAGATGCAATGGAAACAATAAGGAGAATAACTTTAAGAGTTATCCTGTATAATTGCAAACCTTATAACTTTAAACGTTAAAGTTAACCACATGAGATAAATCTTCTTCAAAGTTTATTTCCATAATAACTTTAGACTTGAGATCGAGAATTATAGAAAAACTTCAAAGTTAATGTTTTCTTACGGATTATCTAAGATTTAATAAAATTACTTTAAAGCTACTTTTTCATTCCTTTAGAGTACCTGAATACTATTTTAAAGTCAGTTTTTAAAACCTTTGGTTTACTAACGAGATTATTTTAAAGTCAGTTTTGAAATACTGGAAACTTCTTAGATCATTTTAGATTAACTTTTTACACACTTTACATTACCTGAAAATTCCTTAAGTAAACTTTTATATTTTAAAGATTACTTTTACAGCTAAAATTACAATAAAATTAAAAGATGAAGAAAAAAGTGTGGGGTGTGTGTGTGTGTATCAGCGATATATTTTCTCGCATATAAGATAAATACGATACTTACCACAGAATTGTGTGTGCCAAACGCCCAAACGCAGACGCATTCTGCGTCCTGATAAAGTATAGTGTGATCACCGTTCACGTACTTACCTTAATGCGATAACATTGAGAAAACTTAGAATACGATATGTTCCATTACATCGTCCACGTACTTATCTTAAAAATATAATAACACTAGAAATTCCTTAGGATGAATCATTTAAAGTAGACTAAAACTTTCCAAAAAGGTAATAAAAGACCCTCTTTTTAAGTCCTGTAAAAAGTCAAGTCTCGGAGACTG
Source organism: Temnothorax curvispinosus (assembly GCF_003070985.1). Lineage (NCBI taxonomy): Eukaryota > Metazoa > Arthropoda > Insecta > Hymenoptera > Formicidae > Temnothorax > Temnothorax curvispinosus. Next base: position 321,082 of record NW_020221636.1, read on the forward strand.
CAGAAACAGTTCCCAACAGTTCCTCGACAGTTCTTCAAAACGCAGTGCTTATTTAGAACATAGTTTATACTTTATTGTATAAATTTAAATCGATTGTAAGTAAAAAGTTGTGCTATAAATACCTTTTTTGTGGAATGAGAATTATCTACAGTATAGTCAACGCCCACCGACTCTTGACGTAATTGTCCACAAAATAGCTATGTTTAAAAAGTTAAAATGTAAGAGAATAAAATATCATACCCTATAGAAGAATACTGTCACAATTAAAAAAATTCAAGCCTATAAAAAGTATGCCTAAAATGTTATGTGCTATAATTATAGTGTCACAAGTTTATAGGTAAAATTGGCTGCACAAGGCAAAAGTATTACTCTTTTTAATTGATTTAAAATTATTTTATGCTTGAAGCTTTTCTTTATTTGAAATGTATGATAATATTTATTAATCGCTATATTGCAAACAATAATTAAATTAAAACTGATTCGTGAGATGCAGTCGTATTGTGACAATAAAATTTTAGAGAAAAATTTCTGAAGAATTTATTTGCGGATATCCGCAATAGCGGATAGATATTCAGACGATAAAGAAATGCCACGGTTGCAAAAATCGCCTAAATAGGCATAAGGAGCTTCGCCTATTTTGAGCTATTCGAGTTCAGTCATCAATTATATGTATATAATGTTGTAGATTATTATGGTAGTATTAAATAAAAAATAGTTTTAGATCTTTAAACTCCCACCGGAAGCAGTTCTGACCTCCTAATAATGTCATTTTACTCGTTTGATAGCTCGTCATCAGAACTGTCCAAGATGACAAATGCGTCATTGCTATGTGCAGAAGATATCTGTATATTTGAAAAAAAATAATAATAATAAACAACATCGTTATCATGGACATCACTGACTGTGTCATTGATCCCGAAATAAATACACGATGTTTACACGCTTACAATCAACTAATGATTTTTTATTTTATAATTGAACATGAGTCCCAGAATTCTAATTTTTGTTTTTATCCTTGCCTAAAGATTTTTTTTTGTGTCCAAGCCACCTTCTCGTGATAACAGCGGTAACAAACAAATGTTGAATATTTTTTTCGGTATATTTGTTGACGCATTTGCTTAGCTAAGTTCTTGGTTCTATATTTAATTAAGTTAAGCAGGCATTAATTTTACTAATCTATATAATCAAATGTTCCGACTGACTCATCAACACCCAGTCCAAATCTCTACGCCTAGAAACATGAAATTCGGGGAGTATATTCCTTCCATGACGTAAGCACCTACTAAAAAGAGATTTTTAAAAATTTGACTTCTAACAGGGTGAAAAGGGATAAAATGTGTTTTCACGAATTCTCTCTCTTCGACGGGCAACGCCGTCAAGCTTAAGCTTAAGCTAGTTTATTATAATGTCATGGTAAAAAGAATCAGAACTAGTGACACAATTAGTGATGTTCAATGTTTATACAACGATACCAATAAAGTCTGTCCTGAGCGGAGGAAGAGCGTAAAGCGGCATTTATATATATATAGATATTCAGTGTACCATCTACCATCTGAGCATAGCAATGACGTCTTTGTCATCTTGGACAGCTCTAATGATGAGCCATGACATTATTAGGAGGTCAGAACTGTCTCCGGCGGAGGTTGGAGGATCTAAAACAATTTTTTGTTTAAGGGTCCATATACCTCAGTCGGTCTAAAAAATAGGTGATTTTTGTGAATTTTTTATGGCGAAAGTGAACAAAATAAATCATTCAATATTTTTGGATTATATTTATGATACTTTTAAGTAGTTATACAAATTTTTTCAGCCTATTTAAATAATTTGGCGAAGCGGGATACTGGGCAACGCGCGGAATAGGTTGCTCCATGGCGGAAGTCCTCCAGGTCGTAAAATGTGTCTGAAACATCGAATCAATCGATTTTCCTGTTCAGTACAAGTGTCCCTATAGAGTAGACTAAAAAAAATTATTTTGAATAAAAATTCATAAAATAGCGGCAATTCAAAAAGAAAAATTAATTTTCACTATAAATTTTTGATACTTTTTTGCTTATAAAAAATTAAATATTGCATATATCGATATGATTGTAGTCTACTCTATAGGGACACTTATACTGAACAGGAAAATCGATTGATTCGATGTTTCAGAAACATTTTACGACCTGGAGGACTTCCGCCATGGAGCAACATATTCCGCGCACAGATCACCGTTACCCAGTATCCCGCTTCGCCAAATGGGCTGAAAAAATTTGTATAACTACTTAAAAGTATCATAAATATAATCCAAAAATATTGAATGATTTATTTTGTTTACTTTTTCCACAAAAAATTCACAAAAATCACCTTTTTTTGGACCTACTGAGGGATATGGACCCTTAATACTACCATTATACTACCATATACTACCATTATATACCTACAAATTATATAAGATTGATGACTACGTCCAGATAGCCTAAAATCATTTATAAAAATGGGCAAAGTTTTTTGAATCCGCGTGCGTAAAGTAAATTCACTTGACTTGCGACATTCCTTCCATATTTCATCATTTTGACCTCATTAAAATTCCATACATTAGCGACAATGGAAACACTAGTAACAGTGGCAAATTAACTTTTGTTAGAATAACAAACACTTTCTAAATATTAAAAAACTAACATCTGCGAAGTACCGATAATCGACCAAAGATAAACAAAAATTAACAGAATTTCAAAGAATTTGTAAGTCAATAAAGATTAATTAATAATGCTTAAATTTTCGGGAAAAAAAGTCTCAATTTCTTTGTGCTTTGTGTTTCGAATTTCAATACATAATTAATAATCAAAATTTCCGACTCTTACCGCAATACTTGGACAATACAACGGACATACAAAATATCTTTGATAAAGACACGTAAAATCGCTTTTTACTTATAAATAATCGAAAATAAATAATCGAATCTAATTACTTATAATTAATCGAAAATAATGTGCACATGCTAGTGTCCTTCATGCAATAGTAAGTAGGTAAATATATTTGCATGCAGTGTTTTCCGGAGTTTTTACATCTGAAGGTGCCAATTCATGAGACGCTGAAAATGAGCGTCAACAAGGTAAACGTGGTGGTTTCATCGCTTTGACGCTAGCGTCAAAGAAATGAAGTTGAATTTGTTTAATGTTCAGCGTCGTCGCTGAATCGTCGTTAATCGTCCTAGTACAATCAAACATAGACTTCGAAATACGTAAAATATTAATTATTTTCAAGTAATATCTTCAAGTAATAATATTTTATGGATACATATATAAATAAAAGATATTATTTCTGAAGATTTTTACTTGCTGAAAATGAGCGTCGAGCGTTAACGTGAAAAGGCACCTTAATACATCTCACAAAGGCGTTGTTATTTTGTTAGTCCGTCATTATTGCCTGAATACCGACGCAACTGCATAAATGAGAAATTTGCAGAGACGGCACGCGGAACAGTCTACCATGAGTCCACTAAGTACGAAGCTATTACTTGTACTCTGTTTGACAATATGTCAATATACTGAAAGTCAGTACTTGGGAAGCGAATCTGGAAACGTCACATACGACAGTCTCATCGTTGCTGTCGATCTTGACGCGAATAATGGTAAGCAAAAACAAAAATTGAAACAGTTTTAGTTAATTTTATCAATATGATTTAATATAATTACTTGCTGCAAGTTATTTATATTATTTTATGTAACACGTGCTTGGAAAGTGGCCCATTACGCACGCTACGCGTACGTGATAGACCACTTTCCACGCACTTGCAACATAAAATAGGGTGTGCAAGCCGTGCATAAAGATGAAAATTCCCGGGTGCGGTGACCGCACTCGTGTCCAATTCTCAACTTCCCGCACTTGTTACACAAATAACTATTGTAATACATCAAATAAAAGTTTTTTCTGTAATAACATTCTGAATATAGTTGCATATGTAGCATCGTTAATTTGCAATTTAAAGTGGTTACGCAATAACATAATATTTTAATATTTTAAATAATATTCTACTTAAATATATATAAGATAGCTTTTTCAGCCGCGCTTCGCGCGGGCTCAAAAGTTCTTTCTTTGTTTCCCCGAATAGTAATATTTACCCCCAAAAAAAATTTTTTTGAAAAAAGGGACTTTTTTTAGACAATTTTGTATGGGGGCTTCTTGTCCCCGGGCTCAGACCCCTTCTCAAAACCTTCTACAGTCTAAGTTAGAGTATCATGAGATAGTATACCAAATTTGGTTGTTCTAATTTGAAAACTGTAGATTTTCATAGCGAACAAACATACATTCATTTATATATATATATATATATATATATATATATATATATATATATATATATATAGAGAGAGAGAGAGAGAGAGAGAGAGAGAGAGAGAGAGAGAGAGATAGAGA
>NW_020221636.1:325576-337018 GCF_003070985.1 Temnothorax curvispinosus
ACACACACACACACACACACAGGCACAGGTATAATTTTTGCACATAGTTCATAATACTTATACCAAAGCTATAATGATTTTCTTTTGCTACACTGAGTTTTTTCTTAAACGATAGATGGAACAATAACTAACACAACGGGCGGATCTACTACTGCGTTAAAGTCAGGCTATCCATACATGGTAATGGTGCATCAATTCTTGGAATACAAATACGTGGAATGCGCTGGCACGGTCTTATCCAAAAGATGGGTTCTCACAGCCGCTCATTGTGTAGAAAGAACCCCTCGAACATTTCTCGTAGAGTTCGGTATCAGCGACAAGTTAGGCATTGGATACGGGCTTCTTCGAACTTTCGGTATGTCGATGACTACGACTCAAGCGTTTATACATCCGCAATATGCAAAAAGGCTATAGTGATATTGCCTTACTTCTATATGCCACAAGATATTTTTTTTTCTAGTACATTTTTCTACTATAAGTACATTTTTCGTAGTGTTCACTATCATCAACAACTTTGGCATTGGATACAGTCTTCTTAGACTCTTCGTTGTGTCGATGGCTACGACTCAAGTGTTTATACATCCGCAATACGCGCCAATGAACAATGATATTGCCTTACTTTATATGCCACAAGATATTCCCTTTTCCAGTAAGTACATTTAAATTGATATTTTTCTTTCTTTTTTTTAAGGCTTATTTATATGTCGGCATTATTTAATTATTCTATGGAAAATATGCTGAAAGTTAATAACGATTTGAATAACAAATAGTCTTATAAATGTGAAAAGGAGAAATAAAAAGTTGTATTGTATATCAATGTACAGCTTTTTTTATAATCTTTGATACGTACTTTGATGCATACTAAAAAAATACCGTAAATTATAAAATTAATGAAAAAGTATTACGAATGTATATCATGCCTCAATATTGATTTTAAGAAATTATTAGTTAAATATAATATTTCTCTATTTTAGTTGACATTCAGCCAATAAAACTCGCATATTACGACGAAAGGTTTGTGAACAAAACGTGTGTTTATGTGACCGAATGGGGAAGAAATCATATTAATAGAAGAAGTATGAAAAGACTTAGGTATACTACATTGTCGATTATAAGAAATGATGTATGCACACAATACTGGGGCATCAGCGACAAGCACATTTGCACGGCCACTGCAGGATTGGGACAAGACGCTTGTGAGGTAAAAAATAATCACAAATAATACAGTTATCTCTCTAAATTTCTTGGAGTGGAATCTCACTCCAAAAGAGTGAAATCTCACTCTTACGAATAATGAAAATACTGCCAGTCTAAATAGAGCGAATTTTCACTTTGCGAAAGAGTGCTTATTCACTTTTTACTTGGAGTAATTGTTCAACTCTGGAAAGAGTGACATGTTTCACTGAATAATTATTCACCCGACATAAAAAAAATTATTTATTTCGAAATTTTATTACTATTTTTTAACTAAATTTGTTTCTTAAGATGCAGTCTATGATTATAAATATTTTCTCGTATTTGAAAAACACACTTACCTTGGTGGGATTCGAACTCGGGACCTCTGCATCGTGAGCCAACTGCCTTACGTAGTAGACTACTTCTTAATTTGATGTAAGCGTTATATATAGTCTACATATATCACAACCAGCGCAAATATATAATTTTTAAAAAATCATCTTAAGAAACAAATTCAGTTTAAAAAAAGTAATAAAATTTTGAATTGGATATATGATATAATATTTCTTAATGTCGGGTGAATGTCAGAAACCAGTGTCGGATCATTATAAAATTTTGTGTTCGTAAATATATTCGTAAATAATCGGGGCCTTATGTTATGTAAGGCCATCCCTAACAAATTTCTACACGGGAACAATTGAACACGCGGGAAGCAGAAAGGCGATTTTACTTCAAGTTGGAGTGAAGTTTGGAGTGATGACTTCATTCGAAGCGAGAAGCGGGAAGGCGATTTCACTTCAAGTTGGAGTGAAATTTGGAGTGACAACTTTACTCCAACGACTTCACTTTAAAAATCAGAGTGAAACTTAACTCTTTTTACCTTAGAGTGAATAAATTCACTCTATTGGAGCAAATATTCACTCTTTTTGAGTGAACTGGTCAGTAACTCCATGTTTAGAGTGAAAATTTTACTTCAAAAAATTTAGAGAGATAGTTTATAACAATATATATTACAAAAATTATACAAATATATAAAGTACATTATTCTAAAGCGCAATATAAATTATCTTGTATCGTTTTATAGGCTAACTGAAATTCGAAAGTGTCTCCTTTTTCGTAAATTTGTTATTTAATGTTTTATTTTTAGAGTAACAGCGGTGGTCCTCTCATCGTAAGAAAAAATGATCAAAACTTTCAAATAGGTATTGTGAGTTACGGAGATGAATTGTGTCCTAGCAACAAACCTCATGTGTTTACTAAGGTTTCTTCATATATAGAATGGATTCGCGAAGTTATGATGTGATATTAGTGCATAAGTTTAATATTATCGATATAATCAATAATTTAAATGTATCATGTACATTATTGTATATATTGTTTTATAATGAGCACAATTCTTTACGAAAAATGTACATGCATTAAATGTGCATTGTAATATCGACTTTTTAATACGGATACATTTAATATCATTGATATAATCGGTAATTTAAATAGATTAGTTGGTATATTGTAATATTGATAAGTCCAAGCAACACAGTATCGTTCAAAATACGTTTAATAAACGTTACAAATTTATTTTAAACGTATAAGTCGATTAAAAAAACATTTAAAATGTAACACGTTTATTTAACTATTTAATAAACGTTTTATGACGTTTATTAAATAGTTATAAAATCTTTTTTACACATTTATTCTTTCCGTAATTGTAACTATAATAAAAAATTATGCATTACAAATAAAATGTTTAATTATATTTATAATCAGAATTAATTTTTAGAAAGTTTGCATATAACTTTTCAAATTAAATAAAAATAAATTTAAGTATACATATATATGTATGTGCGCGAATCATTTGCAATTCAAATTAGTACATGACAAAGATCGCTAACATGGATAATTTTTTTTCTTGGTTTACTCCAACCGAGCCAATCCAATAAGTATAATAATATAAATATGTCATTAGACTTGTAAAAATGTCAACAAATTAATAAACAGCTATACGAGTCAGGCGCGTTACGTGGTACGCAAGTAAAGAAATTAATAGTTACAAAAGTAACGAATTCAGCCTTATTAATAATCTTTCCGCGCTAGTTCGCAATGGCACTACTAGGCGGCGTATGACGGTAAGATCAACTCGTAAGTATATAAATTTCAGTTGGGAGCGAATATAAACAGGCCCTCAGCGAAGCAAAATTGCGACATCCGCGGGATGTGTGTTGTATAAGCCTACAACATATTTAAGTGGTGATAAAATCGGTGAGGTTGTTGGATCTTTTATGCACATTTACCCAAATAACATTTAGTTTAAAAATCTTTAGTATTTTTTAAAGTCTGTATAATTTATAATAAAAAAAATATCAGACATATTTTAAAACATTTATTTAAACATTTTCTTACTTTCTTAGAATATCTATTTTAACGTTTCTTTCACTAATTTATAACGTTTATTTCAACGTTTCTTTAATTAATTTATAACTTTTATCTGAACGTTTTTTGAACTAATTTAAAATACCGTTTTCACACGAGACATTTCGACGGTTTAAGGAACGTACTTTTATACATAATGAAAACGTATCGGCTAAACGTTTTTAAAACATTTATTAAACATAAATAGTCTGCTTTGATCGGTATTAAAATGTACATTTAATTTAATGCATGTACATTTTTCATAAACAACTTTGCTCGTTATAAATAAGACACAATATAAAATATACTTACAAAGTTATTATATACACGGAAAGAAAATAGTTTTCTGAATATATATAAATATATATAAAGGGCAGGGTGATAAGCATGGTGAAATTGCCCCGGGCGAATATTTAATTGCCACTTTGAGGATATGTAGGTATTGATAAAAGACAATGACACTCAAAAAATCAGACCTCTAACTCAACGGGTTTTCGAGTAAATCAAAAAATACTTAAAAACTGAATAAATTATTTGATCACGATCAAACCAATACAGTGATCGAAGAAGACAGTGATGAAGACTGAAAATCAATGTGCAATTGCAATATATGCTTTATTATGTTATTTTTAATTTTATCGACATGTAATATATATTATTTTTATTGATATTGATGGAGACAAATACAAAGTTTCTAATGATATTTTAATAAACACGTAGATTAATAAATAAATAAATAATTAATTATAAAAAAACCGTCATTGTTTGTTTTTTTAAATAATAAAAATTAATAAATTGATCTAAAATATATTTTACCGATTTTAGTAAAATAATTTGGATTTTTTGCACAAATCTATAATATATAGATTGTTATTATAAAATAACGACCAATAAATATCAAAAACCGGAAAATTTATAGTATAAAATAGTTTTTATTATTTTTTCAGTACGGCGCACCATTTCGAATCAATCGAAAAAAATATATTTTATATAAGAAAGTATAAAGCTTCTAAAAAAAATAATTTCATAATTTTGCTCAAATCATATCATGCTTAAAAAAATGATTTTTGGAAAAAAACAATTTTTTTTACTGGATAATGAAACTCTATACAGTTGTTGCTCTGTCTCAAGAAAGTCTTTATATGTCCCTATAACATATTAAAATTTTATCAAAATCAATCAAGCCGTTCGTTTCCGAAAAAAATTTTTTTTTTTAAGTATTTTTTATTTACTCGAAAACCCGTTGAGTTAGACATCTGATTTTTTGAGGGTTATCATTGTCTTTTATCAATACCTACATATCCTCGAAATGGCAATTAAATATTCGCCCAGGGCAATTTCACCAAGTTTATCCCCCTATGCCCTTTGACCAAATTTAAAAATAATAACATTGAAAAATCAAAATAGATATATTAAAAGCTCAATCATGATAAGTCTGCAAAAAGTTTTGATATTGTAGCACAATCTGCTTGAGCGTCTAATATAAATTATTCATATGATTGGACATAATTGTTTTTAATAAATTTTAATGAAAAACAACGAAACAAAAAAAATTGAGAAACATGTCATTCTCTCTTTACAGATATAACTAAAATATGTATTATAATATACTAACTTTGCGCGGGCTCAAAAGCTCTTTCTTCTTTTTCCCGAATAGTAATATTTACCTAAAAAAATTTTTTTTTTTTTAAGAACTTTTTTTAAACAATTTTTTATGGGAGCCCTTTGTCTCCGGACTCAGACTCCTTTCCAAAACTCTCTACGGTCTAAGTTAGAGTATCATGAGATAATATATTAAATTTAGTTGTTCTAATTTAAAAACTGTGAGAGTAGAATAATAATATCATAAATTAAATTAATCATTAAATTTTAAACGCAACTGATGCTAATAAACATTCTTTCCCAGCAGATCTTTTCCCCTTCTCAAAACCCTCTATGGGCTAATTTATTAGACAATAGACGATGTTTTTTCCCCGAATAATAATATTTACCCTCAAAAAAATTTTTTTGGAAAAGGGAACCTTTTTTATCTTCATTCCTGGAGTGAGATAGTGAGGAAAGAAGACGAAGACAGGAGTAAAGGAGACAACTTTAAAAACCAAAGTGCAGGAGCTATTGGATTGGAAACAGAAGAATCAGGAGCAGAAAAGAAAGAAAAGTTTGAGGATCAGTAGCCTGAAGTGGAACAGTAGAAATCCGCTGCAAAAAACAAAGAAGTTTCTCCAGGAGATTAGTCTGGGCCATTTGGTCGAGGACGCTTGGTGTGAAGTGTGAAGGAAAGTCAAGAGAAGGGGGGAGACTGGGGATTCAAGTGAAAGACCTGGCAGCAAAGATGGAGATACTAAGAAGGAAGAAAAAGTTCGGGAAGGAGCCAATTTTCATGGATGAGTTGCTATCCAAGGAGAAAGAGGAAATTCAATGGAGACTGAGAGGCATTGCGTGGGTAGTCAAAGAATGGGGGGAGCACACCAATGTCAAATTCAAGAAAGTCTTTTTGGTGGATAGATGGTTCAGTTGGAGACAGATTGAGAGAAAAGAACATGTCTCGCTGTTGGAGCAAACGAAGGTTTCGGAGTAAGGGGGGAAGAGCAGAAAAAGGAAACGCCCGAAAGGTCGCGGCAGAGACCGCGGGATCCGAGAAGCCCGAGTCCCGACAAGGTTAGAAGCAAAATTAAAATAGGGTTCTGGAATGTAGCCGAGCTTAAGGGAAAATGTGTGGACTTTTGGGAGTTTATAAGACAGCTGGACTTTGTTAGTATGGTGGAGACATGGATAAGGGAGGATGAGGGGAAAGTTTAGATAAAGAATCTACCTTCTGAGTTTGACTGGCACGTGCAATATGCGGTGAGAGAGCAGAGCAGAGGTAGGGGAAGTGGGGGAATAATTGTAGGAAACAGAAAAAGTGTAATGATAAAGGAGGAGGTCGACGACGGTAGGAGAGGCTTGGTGAAGTGGAAGAAACGAGGAGGTGGTCACAAGTGGACAATTAGTACGGTCTACGCAAAGGATGGTCCCGAGGAATTTGAAGAAGACATAGCTAGCCCGGAGCAGCAACGTCCGGAAGAGCTGATGATAATTGGAGGGAACTTTAACGTCTGGACTGGAGAAGAAGGGGGGTGTACAGGGATGGGGTAGTAGAAGGAAGAAGGTCTAAGGACAAAAAGGTCAGCAAGAAGGGAGTGTGTTTGTTAGAATGGATAGAGGAAGGAGGATGGTGTCTGGCCAATGGTACAAAGCAGGGTGATGAAGAGGGAGAATTCATGTACATACGTAAGGGCGAAAGGGGCGTCGGTTATAGATTATTTGTTAGTTAACACAGAGGGGTGAAACTTGCTAAAGGAGTTTGAGGTCAAGAGTAGGATAGAATCAGACCATATGCCTCTGGTGAGTGTATGGACGTCGAAAGAAGGCCTGAAGGAGGAGGGGAGAAAGTAGAAAAGAAGACAGATTGAGAGGATAATACAGTGCTGGGACGAGGAGAGCACAAGAATTTTTGCTGGAAGAACGGAGGAGATTAGTTTGTCTGAAGGGGGTTTGCTGGAGAAATGGGAGGAACTAAGAGGCAAGGTGGGAAAGGCGGTAGTAGAGAAGAAGGTTAGGAGAAAAAGGAAACTCGGTTACAAGAAATGGTGGGACAGAGAGTGCACCAGAAAAAAAAGACAGAAAAAAAGCTAAAGAGATGGAGGATAGGGGGTGGAAGCAAGGAAGTGGTGTTGCAGGTGAAAAGGGAGTTAGTGGAGCTCTGTGAGAAGAAGAGAAAAAAGTGGAGTAAAAGGGAAATGGAGGAGTTGAATGGAATTAGGACGGAGACAAAAGTTTGGAAATATATCAACAAGGAAAAAAAGGTCAGGGACAAGGTGAGTGAAGAGATATCCATGGAGAGTTGGAGGCAGCATTTTATGGGTGTGTTAGAGGGGACAGATGAAAGGATCTTAGGAAAGGAAAGGAGGGGGGGGTGACGATGAGAAGGACCTCTTGGACAAAGAAATTGAAAAACAGATAAGGAGATTGAGGAGAGGAAAAGCGGCGGGGCCGGATGGCATAAGAAATGAGGCTTGGAAGTTCTGCAGGGGACAGGTGAGAGAAAGGCTGAAGGAGGTGATCAAGGGGGTGTAGAGAGATGAAGGAGGGTGTAATCTCCCCGCTGTATAAAAAGGGGGATAAACAATCCTCCGCTAATTACAGGGGAATTACCCTACTAAGTACAGCCTATAAGATCTACGTGGCGGTACTGGCGGAGAGATTGATGAAGGATGTGGTGGAAAAGCAGATTCTTCCGGAGACCCAGGCTGGTTTCCGGAAAAAAAGAGGTGTAATGAATAACATCTTCATCCTAAACCACCTGGTCGACAGGGAGCTGAATGGAGCAGGAAAGAAAGTAAATCCCTTTTTTATTGATTTAAAGGGGGCCTTTGACAGGGTGGACAGGAGTGTGTTATGGAGAGTGATGGAGGAGAGAGGGGTAAGGAGAGGTCTAACGGAGAGAGTGAAGCAAATCTACCAGGAGACTCGTAATAGGGTTAGGATAGGGGACAGGGAGTCAAGCTCCTTTTGAACGACAAAGGGAATGAGACAAGGCTGTCCTTTAAGCCGGCTGCTGTTCTCCATCTTTATATCAGATCTGGAAGAGGAGATGGCCGGGGAGTTAGTAGGAGGCATGAGAATTGGACAGGGGAGGATTTGGACACTGGTCTACGCGGATGATATCGTTCTGCTGGCCAAAGAGGAGGAGGCGCTAGAGGAGATTATTAAGAGGCTGGAGAAGTACTTGGAGAAGAAGAAGCTGGAATTGAACGTGGGAAAATCAAAGATCCTGAAATTCAGAAGGGGAGGGGGTGTGGCAAGAGAGAAAGACTGGTACTGGAAAAGCCGGAAGATTCAAGAGGTGAAGGAGTTTGATTACTTGGGGTTCATACTGCAGAGAAATGGAGGTCATACGACGTATATTAGGGAGAGGGTAAAAAGAGCAACGTTAGTGATGAAGAAGACATGGAGCTTGGGGGAAAGGAAGTTTGCAAACGATTGGGGGAGAAGGATGATGTTGTTCGATAGTTTAGTAAGTAGCGTGATGGTATGTGGGGCAGAAGTGTGGGGTTTGGTTAAAGTATAGTAACGTGGAAGGGGTGGAGACACGGTATCTGAGATGGTCTCTGAGCCTGGAGAGATGCACACCAGGTTATGTGGTCCTGGAGGAAACCAAGAGGGACAAGATAAGGATAAGGACGGCCAAGCTGGCGGTGAATTTTGAAAAAAAGGAAAGACAAGGATATGGAATGTATTAAAAAAAGGGAGGAAAAAGGAACATTAACAAGAGGGAGGTCGGAGAGAGAGGAATACTTAAGTAGGTGTGGAGTACAAGAGACGGATCTGGAACAATGGAGAGAACGGGAAAGATGTGTGGCAGAAGAGCTAAGTAATAAAGATAAAAAGCGACGAAGAGAAGAGCAAGAGATACTAATTGAGAGGGCCAGATATAATAAACGATATAAGAGGATCAAGGTGACTGGGCTCCCAAAATACTTAAGGAGAAAAGGGGAGAGTGGTAGTCATAAAAAGAGGGCAAGGGCTAGGTGCGGGAATGAGGAGTTAGGAAACAGGTACTAGTTGCGAGAGGATGAAAGGAATTGTAACATATGTGGCAAGAAAGAGGGTACTCTGGAACATCTGATAGAACGGTGCGTATGGAAAAGTACTAGCAGAGTAGTGTTGGATGATATAATAGGCGAGAAGGAGACAGAAGGAGGTTACAGATGGCTTAGGAAGTGTGAGGATAAAAGGAAAAAGGAGAGTAGGAACAGAAGGGTTGCTCAGAGTCAAGTAGGACAGGGGGTTAAGTTAGGTCGGAGAAGTATTAGTGTGTGTGTGTGTGTGTGTGTGTGTGTGTAGGGGTCCCCCGTAGGAAAGTCCAACCAAGTCCCCGCAAAGGGGAGGGAGGGTTTAGTATGTAAAGGGTCGCCTATGGCCAGGTCGGGTAGAGTAAGAGAAGTTTTATAAAGGGTTGGGTACATCCCTACAAAACGCCATTTTTGTAACTTTCTGGAATTGGAAATAAACTATACTACTACTACTACTACTACCGGTTTCTAGAAAATCGGTCCATTAATAAATAAGTAGTTCGCGGTCAGACAGACAGACATTAGAAAAATTTTGGAACCGGTTTCCCAAAACCGATTTCCCAAAATAATATTTTTTGTGAGAAATAAAACTTTTTTCAAAAAAAGGAACCATAAAAATTATGTATATTTCCCGAAAAATTTTGGAACCAATTTTTAAAAATAATTCTTTAAGATTTGTTTTAAAAATCGGTAACAAAAAATAATACACATCATTGCCATCCCCAGAAAATTTTACCCCTGTTTCATGTATAATTCTTTAAGGTTCGGTCCATTAACGAATAAGTAGTTTGTGGTTAAACTTTTTTTTTAGGAACCCTAAAAATTACGTATATTTCCCAAAAAATTTTGAAATTAATTTCCAAAAAATTGCTACCAAAAAAATAATACACATCATTGCTATCCCCAGAAAATTATACCCCTGTTTCATATATAATTCTTTAAGATTCGGTTAAAAACTGTACATTTGCATAGCGGAAAAACATACATACATTTTTTCAAGAAAATCGGCCCATTAATGAAAAATTAAACCTATCGACACCATTCCCGAAAAATTAGACAAATTTTGGCACCGGTTTCCAGAAAATCCGTCCATTAATGAATGAGTAGTTCGCAGCTAGACAGACATTAGAAAAATTTTGGAACCGGTTTCCCAAAAAATCGGTAATAATGCGGTTCTCAAGATACGTCTACGGTTTAAGTTAGAGTATCATGAAATAGTATACCAAATTTGGTTATTCTAATTTAAAAACTTTAGATTTGCATAGCGGACAAACATACATATATGTACATTCATTTTTATACATATAGCTGATTACCCGGGGCTTTGCCCGGGCGTCTTTTTTTTTAAACGACTATATTTGTGTTATTACATTTGTGTTCTAGCTAATCTTAAGCCTCTTGCACAATAAGCGATAGCGATAGCGATAGCGACAGCGACAAAGTTATCGCTGTGATTTCTGCCCAGTGCTCTGAATGTCAACGTGAAGAAATTCAAGCAAGCGCGGGTAAACGGTGCACCCTGTGCCCTTTACCCATAAAACTGCTGGGCTGCTGCCCAATCCCAGGTAGCTGGGTAACGGATGCAGCCGGTAGTACTGAACAGGGTAGCGTTTCGCGAGGCGAGCGCGGCGTGCTCGTGCGTGGGAGGTGCCCAATACGAGCGGGGTATATGGCGCACCACGTGCCGTATATTCCTAAGGCGCGTCGACTGCTGCCGAATCCCGGATCCCCGGGCAACCGATGAGCGACGCGTCAACAGTACGGGGTGACTCGTGCGATTACGTGGTAGCTGGTGGCATGGCACCAGCGGCGGCAACTCGTCAAACGTGAGCTAAGATCGCTCGACACGAGTACTACGGAGGTAGGGAGCCCCACCGGGAGGCTACCGGTGCCCTACCAGATGGTGTCGGACTCGTAGGGGCAGAGGTTTCGCATAGCCGAGTGAGCGGCATGGAGGGCCTAGTGTGGGTCAGCGCTATGAAGCTCATGTTGCGCATTACCTGTTAGTGGGGTGCCTTGGCACCCCGGTCCTGTCAGTGGAGCTAATCCGAGTAGGTCATGCTCGCTGCAGGATTTAACCCTGCTACCTGGGGAACACCACAGGTACAATAGTGAGTCATATGTGCGTTACGGGAAACCGTACCCCTACGTTTGAAGGGTTGGCTTGTCCGGGAGTACGTAATCGTCAGGTATGGGCTCTGTAAGGGGGAAATCCCCGGTGTCGGCTCCGATTCTAGCGCGAAGG
>NW_020221636.1:337418-378584 GCF_003070985.1 Temnothorax curvispinosus
GACTTTTTACCCGTTCGGGCGCAAAGCCGGATCAAAAGGGAGTTGCGGGAGAGTAGGATGTTAGGCCCCTCCGACGGATCTCTCGCACGAGCCGAATTTCTAACGCGAACGTGAGTGTTGGGCGCCAGACGCGGTATCCCGCGTCCACTAACGCGAAAATCACAAAATTATCGAGATATTTACCGTAATGGATCGGCGTGCGAGAAATCGACCAGCTCAGCGTAATACTCAGGGACGAAGGTGATATAGGGCAGCGCGAATTGTGACGGGTGACACAGAAATTACGAACTCACACAATTAATAACAAAAGAGATTCACATTTATTGTAGAGAAAGAGAATTAGCTCACGAAATTGCTCTACCAAATTAAAGAACAGTTGGTTCATTGCCAATCAAACGAAATAATACAGACGTGATCGGTCGTGAGCGTGAAATACTAATCCGAAAATACTTGTAGACAGAAAGGTAATAATTTTTAATAACAATTCAAAACTTACTCGACTACGAACACTAAAACTTAATTCCATAAATTCCGAAGGGTCGCGATTGCACAAAATTCGGTCGCCAAGGTAGAGTGTCCCCGAAATACGAGGCGCAATATAATACAACGGCGGGCCAATGATTAAGCCCGAACGCGACAGATAACGCGAAATATTTAGGTTTTATCGCGACGAGAAAATCATCAACGCGAGAATAATACTGTACTCCGTCTGACGAGTTTTTACGGGACGTACGCCCCACGCAGGAGAGCACGCAATTCAACGCGAGGAAAGAGTGTTTTTCGATGAGAATCGCGCTAAACCAGCGCCGTGCTGTATAATGCAATAACTTCGTGACTGACTTACAAACTAACGCGGGGTAAACTAAGTCTAACGCAATAGATAATGAACTTACATATTAACGCAATGGAAAACTAAATCTACGCAAGGAAAAATATTTCCACGGGGAAAACGCGTACTTGACCGCAAGCGCACGAAATTACTGAAACGGCGTAACGTAAAAGAATCATTCTCGACGAATAAATTACGATCACGAGAGTCGCGCGTGACGTACAGCCGGGTAGCCCGGATTACCGTCGCCGAATACGCGATCGCGACCAGAGATACCGCGAGAATATTCGCGAATTACCGAGTCACGATACCTATCGCGATCTCCAGGATTTTCACGCAACGAGTACCGTTTCCTGGCCACGAGACCATCCCGAAGCCCTTCGCTCTCGTTCTCGATCGCTAACGCAATTGGGTTCTCAAGTAAAATTTTTTTATTAAGCGGTATCCATAATTAATGTAGAGAATCTAAGCCGATTTTTAGTACTTTTTGAATTTAAAAAAAAAACCTAAATTTGAGAAAGTTATAGCTTTCTAAAGTTTCTTTGATGACGGCAACTTCAAAAGATTTCGCAACAACATTATGACGTCACGCACATTTTCGTGTACTATATTTTCTTCAATTTTGAAGATATTGCAAAAATTCAAAAAGTTTACAAAGAAAGTATGCCATGATCTATCAGAATATACTGTTGGGTAAAAATCGGTTAAAGACCGAATTACGAGGTCTCCAGTACGCGAATACTCTATACGAGAGCGTGGCCCGGGGGGGCGGTGTCGTGGCTTACATTATCGCAAACTAATGCGAGGCAACCTCACCGGTACGATGCTTCCTCCAGGAGTCTCCTCCGCCGTCGTCAAGGTCATCGCGAGAGAGAGAACAAGCGCCAGGTGCGCGACAGAGTCGATCAGGACGTGCTCGGAAAAATGCGTGCGTGCGGTCCCGAAGGTGGCTCACCAATGATCGCGGAAGTGCGCTCGATAGCGGCATCGATATAACGCCCCTAGCGGGACGTGCGCAACCCTTCCGCGCGATAAGCGGACCAATTAGCGATGAGCTCGCAGGCTCGCGAGGGAGCCGCTAGCGGGGTTATCGACCGTGGATTCGGCGGGGCGTTCGAACGTGCCCTTCCGCTCGCGGGGTCCTTCCGGATTCCCCGATGCAACAGGCGAGGCGATGACTCCCGCGGTGTCCTCTGGCTTGACTCGGGGGCGGTGGCCATCTACCCCCAGAGTCCGTCTGGCCTTGGAGGACTGCAGGCAGGCCCGGCGCCGGGCCCCTGCGATGCACAGATTCGCCTGCCGTTGTTGGCGCGCAGCGCGCGCGTCTCACGCCGTCCCTCGCTTAAGTAGCGGTCCTCGTAACTCGGGCTCCTTGCCATCTCGTTTCGGGCCCTCGTTATTCCGTTTTCCTTCCGGCTCCCGTAATCCCTGCCATCTTCGGTGTGGCGCTGTGGAACTCCAACTCGTCGGGGTGAGGCGCCACGCAATATCGCAATAAGAAAAAAAAAGAAGAATTAATCATCTAATCGTAAATTTAATACGCCCCTGGAGATCGAAACCGATTCGTGAGCCGTCCTCGGGCGCGCAATCCGCGCCTTGTGACGGCGGCGGGGCGCTGCCACGCCGCGGCGAAACCGCAACGTCACAATATATATATATATATATATATATATATATATATATATATATATAGAGAGATATGTAGTTGTAAGATATTTAACGGCCACAATAAAAAGAAAAATAAGATTACAATTTGATTGAAATTAATATAGCGTTATACAGTGTTGACTACATGTCTACATGTTAGCAACTTTAATTTAACAAAGGTTATAGATAATAGCAATTTTCAAAGACGAAGTATTAAAAATATAATGGAAAAAAGTAAGGAAAACAACCTGTGAACTTTATGAAAAAAATGGTGCAAATTAGAAATTTGCACTTGGCTTCCTCATAGAGGAAGTAATGTCTTAAGATGCTAATACGGCCCTCTGATTGGCTGATGACGCCTTAAGACTATACTTAAGACGATCCCCTTACAAAAATATTTCACAGCTTTTACATCTCATATAGATCGTTTTTAGCCCGTTTTTAACCCGTTTTATTATTTTTGTGTCCGTTTCTTGCACTCTCAAGCACGCGCAGTCTACTGCGAAAGAACATGATGAGTATACGCGAGTATGCGTATGAGTATTTTTGAGTAGATTGTCCGTTTTTAATACTCGTTTTTCAATCGCTGAGTGACAACACGTTAATACGTTCCTTTCTTATTCACAAAGATGAGGACGAAGTAGGTTGTCCGTTTTCAATACTCATTTTTCAGTTGATGAGTGACAATACGTTAGTACGTTCCTTTTTTACTCACAAGAAAATATCCGCGGATTTCGCCCGATTTTAACCCTTATGTTACATACAGGGGGATTTCGAGTCAGCTCGATTTCTATCCATCAAAATTTCTCATAAATTCTAAAAGACTCCCACTCCTTATCTCCTCCTTATCTCTAAATTGAAGTACATTTATTCTACAAACTTAAAAACCTTTTCAAACTGTACCGTATTAAGGGTTAAATGTTTTAGTACTTACACTATTTATCCTTCACTAATAAATAAGTGGTACGATGTAATATTTAAATATTCGCGAGAAATTTGCATTGAACGTTTCTATAAGTGCAATATCCCGTGTAGAAATTTGTTAGGGATGGCCTTACATAACATAAGGCCCCGATCATTAGTTATTAGGGATGCCATAAGAAAGGTTTCCTTATTTTAACTTAATGAGGTCCCGATCATTATTTATTAGAGATATTCCATAAGAAAGGTTTCCTTATTTTTATCTAATAAGGCCTTTGTAAGGATTTGATAAGGATGTTTTAACTTTATAAATATATTTACAAACACAAAATTTCGTAATAACCCGGCACTGGTTTCTGACATTCACCCGACATTAAGAAATATTATATCATATGTCCAATTCAAAATTTTATTACTCTTTTTAAACTGAATTTGTTTCTTAAGATAATTTTTGAAAAATTATATATTTGCGCTGGTTATGACATGTGTAGATTATATATAACACTTATATCAGATTAAGAAGTAGTCTACCACGTAAGGCAGTTGGCTCACGATCCAGAGGTCCCGAGGTCCCGAGTTCGAATCCCACCAAGGTAAGTGTGTTTTTATATGTGTGTTTAAATACGAGAAAATATTTATAATCATAGACTGCATTTTAAGAAACAAATTTAGTTAAAAAATAGCATTAAAATTTCAAAATAAATAATTTTTTTTATGTCGGGTGAATATCGGAAATCAGTGTCAGCTCGATACTGGCTCGATACTGGCACGTAGCATTGGACCGATGTCGCACACAGCACGTATTTACCACTCAAAAATACTCATAAGAATACGTTATTATTACTCGGTTATACTCGTACGCAATCCGCTTTAACCACTCGTTTTTAAGCAAAAGGGACCCTTTGCGCCCCAAAAACGGGTCGTACTCATTGAACCAAATGCACGTTTTTATTACTCAAACTGACCGTTCTCGCGGTTCAAAAACGGTCCAAAAACGGTCAAAAATTTTTATAAGGGTCTTGAATATAAGACCCGACTATGAATACCGGCCTTAAAGAATTATATATATATATATATATATAGAAATAAAAAAGACTGAAGAATATAATAAAATTAAAAATAGACCGATATCTTAAAATTTACGGAAGTTAGAGCTATTACAGACATTTTTCTAAAAATTAAGGACCTTTGATCGCGTATAAAGCTGGGTCTAATCAATCAAATTTTAAAGAATTATATATGAAATAGGGGTAGAAAAGACTGAAGAACATTCGGTTGATTAGTTTTATATGCGAGCTTTATATGCTCTAGCTTTATATGCGAGCAAAATTATGGACCTTTGATCGCGTATAAAGCTGGATCTAATCAACCAAATCTTGAAAAGTTATATATGAAATAGGGGTAGAAAAGACTGAAAAATATAATAAAATTAGAAATAGATCAATATCTCCAAATTTGCGGAAGTTAGAGCTACCATGGACATTTTTAAAAAAATTCAAAATTTAAAAAAAGAACCCCTTGATTATTGATTATTAGCAATTCTTATTAATTCTATTATATTCTTCAGTTTTTTTTACCCCTATTTCATATATAATTCGTTAAGATTTGGTTGATTACTTCTGGAGTTATAGAAATTTCGGTAAATTTGGCACATACGCACATACACACACATGCACACATACACACACACATACATACATACATACAGACACTTTTTAAAATTACAATTTTTCGACGTTTTAGAACATTCTGAACACGTTCAGAAAAACAAAAAAAATTTTTTTTTTTTTTACGAAAACAAAGCTTCCTCTATGAGGAAGCAGAGGCACAGCCTTCACATTAAAAGAATTCGAATCGTTTATCAAATCCAGGGGAATTCAACATAGACAGGTGGCTGTGGCCGCCCCGTGAGCTAACGGAAGAGTAGAAAGGGTCAATAGATTTTTGAAATCGTCGCTGAAAAAAATGGCAAGGGAACCACACGATTGGAAATCTCATCTAGGTACAGCTCAATATGTGATAAACAATACCATACACGTAGCTATTAAAATGCCACCGTCAAAATTGTTACTAGACTATGATCAACGAAACTAGGTTGATGCAGCGATAGTCGAATTAATAAATTTGATTGCAAAAATACATTTTGATCCCGACAAAAGGGAAGAGTTTTACGAAATCGCGGAAGAAGCGACAGCTTCGTTGACGAAATACAATAAAGATTACTATGATAGCAACCATAAAAAGCCATCGAAGTATCAACCTGGCGATTACGTTATGATTCGCGATACACAAGTGAAACCAACCAAGAATCGTAAACTTAAACCTAATTATAAGGGACCATACATAATTGCGAGAGCGTTAAATAAAAATAGATATGTAGTACAAGACGTACCAGGTTTCAATTTATCGTGGAGACCGTACGACAATATACTGTCACCCGATCGCCTCAAACCGTGGAAACCTGTGACGTCGACACCCGAGAGTGACGAATAATATAGGATCTAAATAAATCAATTATTAGTTTGTAAGGACGCGTAGTGAGTAAGAGATAATATCGTTTAATCGAAGTAATTTTTATTTTGACATTTTAATCAAATAAGAGTTTAATTTTTGTTAACACGCCTCATTCGGGACGAATGACGTGTCAGAAGGGCCAAACTGTAAGAAACGTTAAAATTAGTCACGTTGGCACCGTAGCTGGAAAACCTGCGGAAACTTCGAGAGAAGACATCACGCCGGACACGCGTGATCAGAGCCGAACACGGAGCTCGTTGCTCCGATTGTAATACGCGGCAGACGATCGTGAGCCGCGAAAGGTAGAGGTGGACCGTCTCCGGTTGCGCGCTGCGGTGCCTACCGTATCGAATCGTGTGTAACGAAACAAGAATAAACTGTATTAAGCACTTCTGATATCTATTATCCTGACATCCCGTCGAGTTGATTCTTACAAGTGATTTTTTTAAATTTTGTGGTTTTGTGATGTCTCCACGCCTTCCCCTGCAAGACGCTCGTAAAATAGAAAAAAGTGATATCCAGGGGGGAGTGCCCGATGCTCCCGAGTTTGAAGATATAGAGGATATAGAGAGGCCCGCTGCTCCCGAATCTCCGCGCCATCCGCTTTCGCGCATCTTACGCGGAATCGGGCGGATGCAACTAATCTGGGACACCCAACTGCGGGCTCGACATCCGGACGCTTACCGCCCCATGAACGTCGGACGAGCGCAACAGCTCGCTAACATCCGCGCGATCATCGAACGCGGGCGAGCTCAACCGGTCGTCGGACGCGAGCGGCCGCGGGCAGAGGTGCACGCGAATTTATTGGCCGCGTTGAGACGGATGACGGTGGGCCGCGGCCATGGGGCTCCCCCTCGTCAAGCTTAAGGTATTTTCTTTTTTTTCTTTTTTTATCTAAAAATTAATAACGCGGGAGCGAGAGAGAGACCGCGCGCGAGGGAAAGACAACGCGAGCGGGAGCGCGCCATGTGACGTCACGCGGACCCCTTGCCATAAACCGTGGACCCTCCGCCTCCCCGCGGACCCTTCGGCCGCTCACATCTGAAGCATTAAATGTTTATAAATGTTTGTAGAACGTGTCCCGACGCGCTGGCCGCCCTGACAAACCCCCTCCACCTGCCCGCTCGCCCTCGAGTCCCCCCCGCTCCTACTCCTACTCAGATCACTTAAAAATGATTTTAAAATAATATATTAGACGAAAAATAATTTTAATAATTTGCACAATACAAAGAGTAATTTTTATAATTTCTAATTGTGTGGGGAAATTTATTATCCCTTTTGGATTTTACGTCATTCATATAAATTTCTCATCTCTACATGCTTTTAAAATGAGATTCAGCAACAAATCGTTCGAATTGATAAAAATACGCATATGGGCCATGGGTCTTAAATTTTATTGGAATTCGCGTCTAGTAATTTTCAATCATGTATTTTCAAATTAAAGTTTTATTGTTTATATTATAAAGTTTATATATTTAAAAGTTTAATATAAATTTCATAATCGCGATCAAATTAAAACGTTGTTGATATAGAAAAATTTAGTAATTATTTACAATAACTAACACAGCTCGGATTACTTTGACCTTGACATATGTTGCCAAGATCACCTTCCTCAGCAAGAGAGGGGCTACCGCACCTCCCCTGAAAGCAGGGGGGGTGTGGGTGAACCTTGTTTCGCGTGGAAACTGTATGCGTGAATTATTTCGATATATTTCTGAGTCATTTATGTCTTCCAATACTCAAAATAGCTGCTATATTTTTCAAACTTTTTTTGTTTATAACTTTTTAATAAACAATGACCGCCGGCTAAAACATTGTGAAGGTCACTCAAGAGGGTGACTTTGACAACATATGTCAAGGTCAAAATAATCCGAGCTGTGTTAGTTATTGTAAATAATTACCAAAAATGTTTTCAAATTTAGATTTGTTTCCAATCGGATATCTATTTTAATTACTGAATATATATCTATTTTAATTGCTATGAGTGTACGCGTGTAAAGTATAAATGTGAAATATTAATTCATACGCTAATAAAATTATTATTGTTATTGTTAATTGTTAATTTCGTATTTAATTAATTTAATTATTGTAATGGCCTCTTTGCGACGCGTTTGTGTTTCGCGCATCGTTCAAAAGCGTAAAATCTTACGCTTATTGCCGGCGATGATTATAGCCGATAGCAGAAGGAGCATTTCTTCTTGCTGCCGATCTGACTGTATGAAGTCAGAATACAGCCAAGTACTACAAAAGGTGAGTCTACTCTGGCCAGAAGAAAGAAGACGAAGAGGATCAAGGTAGGTTGGTGTATAACACCAATCAATTGTACCAGTATAAAAAGTAGGCTGTACTTCCGAAAACGTCCATACTCAGATTTAGGTGAAACTTTGTGAATACGTGAATACATCATGCGTGAGCTTTTCACGCATGGAAAGTTTTAAACTTATGTAGCACCTTGTTTCGCGTGGAAAATGTATACGCAGAAGCAGCAAATTAATATATTTGTACTTTGTGTATGACTTTATGGTTGTTTACATTACTTGAGAGTTGTTTTAGTTTGTTTCGCGTGGAAAATGTATGCACGGAGGCAGCAAGTTAAAAATGTTAAAAAAGTTGCTAAACTTTGGAGTCGCAAAAAATCCTTTTGGTATATGTGTTTTCTATCTAAAAGGAACCTATTCACAAAGTTTCACCTAAATCTGAGCATGGACGTTTTCGGAAGTTTCGCCAAAAGGTACATGTAATGGCAAGCCTAAGGTTTTCTTGTATACGTGCGATTGCATGTAATCAGAGACGGAAAAATACCGTCTTGAATTATATCTAAATTAAATCCGAATTAATTCCGCGTAAATTAAAAATTAAACTCTCCATAAAACTCCTACGGTTCCGATTTAAAATCAAATTTCCGCGCACTTTTTTAATTTTGGGTAATCGCGATCATAACTATAGGTATATCAGATAAAGACACGGGTGGTAGAAATATTATTCATGTAGGTAGGTAGGAACGGGTAAAAACTAGATAAAAATCGGGTAGGTAGAGATACGGATAGGTAGAGATGAAAGAGGGGTGATTCGATGACAAAAAGAAATTAATGTATTTAATAATTTTAAGAAATTTAAGTTTGTTTTTATGAAAGTGCAATAATATAGGTTGTTTTATGTACAAAATTACATTTTGTCGTATAAAGTGTATAAAATGTATTAATGTATAAAATGTTAGATAAATTGTATAAAACGTAATTGTATTAAATTAAACTTATGTTTAATTCATGTAATCTGGGTTACACGAAATCGAAACGTGTTTATAACACAACATTTTCTAAAGTAAAACGTTATTAAATATTTTCTTCTTTTATTTCTTATTTTATTTTTCTTTAATAGCGTTTGAAAATATCGCCAATTTTTTATAATGTATAATAAGAATTTTTTAAATAAAAATACAAAGATATTATGGCTAAGCTAGTGGTCGAATATTAACTTTCTACTCGTGAAATTTGACATCGCCGTTTTACTGATTGTGAGTCGCGAATGTATTCGAAAAAATAGTTCCGATTCAGAAGTCATATCGTCAGGAGCATTATATCGTCCAGCTACGAGTCAAAAGTCGCAAAATTGCTTGGTCTTTACAAAATTAATTTAGAACTAAATTAATTTTTTTTTTAGTTCTACATTAATTTCCTAAATTTCTTTTCGCGGTAAATATTTGTGAAAGACTATTGCGAACACCGCGTTTTTTCCACGTTCGTGATCGCGATTACTATCTTGGTGATGGGCCTTATCACTGTTTCTCACGTTAGGTGAACGCTAGCGAATGCGTGGTTCGTACCGGCGTAGAGTCGAAATAATCTTTATCGTGATGAGTAATTTCTCGTCGGTTTTCGTGGGACCTATCTGCGAGACGCCTAATTCGGCGTCTCGTTGAAAGTTGGAAGCTACCGTTGCAGTGGCGAAGTTAATCCCATCAGGTTTTCTTAGCGGTTTCCGGAAGCAGTAGTTAAAGTTTTGGCAATGGGTCCATGACGACTACCACATGTTTTACAATCGCTGAATTAATTATTATATTCTTAGAGAAGATTTTATTTTTCTCGTTAAATGTTCTCCCATTAATAGTAATACCTACTAATATTACTTTTACAATAATGAAACTTATTAATAGTAAAATGTGCATAGATATAACGATAAATTTATACTATTAAGAAAATAAATTCAAATCAAGAATTATTTTGCATGCTCTTCTCAATACATTCGAATCGTGCTTAAGAATGTAGTTACAAACGTGTATGTTTTTTCTTTAATTTTTTATCTCTTTTTAGAGACCATTTCCAGATACATAGGAGTTAGCTGAATCGTACAGATTAATTTTTAAGCATTTAAATAGTTTAGATATTTCTATAATAAAATACATACGCAAACGGGGGGGGGGTGATATTTTATATTCAATAAATTTTAATTTTTATTAATTTTTAGAAAAGTTTAAAGTTTTTCTTTCTCGTACATCCATGAATGTAATAAAAAATGTGCGGATACTTGAAAAATTCGATACAAGTCGAATGAGTACCCTGATATTAGATTATAAAGTATCGATAACTTGAATTTAAACGTAACAAAGAAATTGGTAAATGATAAGATATACATATATATTGTAAAATGTTCCTATATAAAATTTTTCAGAATCTATTATCGGGTTCGACTTGTCTCAAATTGAGTTGGTACCCCAGGATTATTTGTATCTGCATATATTAAAGTTAAAATAAAAGCGCATGTATTTCATTATTCTTAAATATACTCGTTTGTAATTACTTTTCCGTAAAAACTGTTCTATCCATGTATTTTTTAATAGAAAACTGCGGTAAATATTATTTTTTATTTTGTGTAAGAGTAATTTTTTTTTGTTTATTTTAGTTATATTATATATATAACATCATTACATTTGCAGATGTAGCACGGATGCGCACCAGAATGATGTTTCACATCGGCAGTGTCGGAAAATGAACGTGCATGACTACGTAGTACCAATTTTGAAAATGGATGTACTGGCGGTAGTGTACAAGGGATTTCAACGATCCTACGAAAAAGGCCGAGATAACCTCTCTTAGGCTTCTCTCTGCTGTTGGCCTTCCAGGCGGCTGAGCCCACGCTTTCGAAAATCATGTGAAGCGCAGCGTCGCGCGTCGTGCCTTTAGCTACGCCGGTCATGTGGCTACCGAGTAGCCAATCAGAGTGAAATTCTATTCCAACGAGACGGCACATGGTGCTTCTTTCGGTCTAATGCTTGTCGGTTTCAATTACTCCTTGAAAAGTCCTAGGATCGTAAACATAGAGCGAGCACAGGAAGTTTGAAGGTGCTCGAACGACACGAGAGAACCAAGAGAAAGCTATCTAACAGGTAAAAGGATCTACATTTTGTTCTGTTTCGCCGACGATCTGAAATGAAAGCTTGCCGCGTGCGACGTGATCTAATTGGATGTAATAAAAGTATTCGTAACACCAACGTGAGATTATTACTTTTTGGCCGAAAATACTTCGACAAATCGTCGAGATAAGTAAAGCGAAACGTTTCATCTCCGCTCAATCACGCTATTGTATAATATTATCAAAGTGATAAGGTAAAACCAAATGAGCCAATAATTCCATTGTAAGGTTAGAGTAAACTCGGGTAAGATATGGTCATAAAGGAAAGATGGCCATCAACCTATCTTCTTCTTTTTCTTAATTCTTCTGGTTTATGGCACAAAAGTTCCCTCATGGATAGTATCGGCTATTATTCATGGCCAATCTATGTTCTTTCAATCTAGCTCGCCGTGATAGCTCAGTCAATAGAGACATTTAAATGGAATTAATTCGCGATTTTTTTTTTATTGTTTTGGAGGGTCATGGGTAGTCTAAAACCGGATTTTCAGGATTCTAACCCTGGAGCGTTGGCCGCCATTTTGATTAGAAGGGTGATTTTGTAAATATCGCGCTTATTTTCAACTTTAGAGTGAAAGTGGTAATAACCAAACTTGTAGAAAATTTAATACTCTACAATTTTTTGGTCCTTATCATTTTTCACCTAGGATCGATATTTTGGGTCTTAGACTCAAAAGTGGGGAAGGGGGGGTGAAATTTTTTTATTTGTTTTTTATTTTTTGAATTTACTTGGTATAATGAAAAACATCTTTTCCACACCACCACGGGGGTAGCGTTTATGGCGCGTTTATTCAAAAAATAAAAAAAATTTACCCCCCACTTTTGAGTCTAAGACCCAAAATATCGATCCTAGGTGAAAAGTGATAAGGACCAAAATTGTAGAGTATTAAATTTTCTACAAATTTGGTTATTACCACTTTCACTCTAAAGTTGAAAATAAGCGAGATATTTACAAAATCACCCTTCTAATCAAAATGAAGGCTAACGCTCCAGGGTTAGAATCCCGAAAATCCGGTTTTAGACTACCCATGACTTTCCGAAACAGTAAAAAAAAAATCGCTTCCCCAAATTAATTCCATTTCAGCGGTTTTTTCGGGATCTATTGACTGGGCTATGAAACATCGAATGAACATGAGTTGGCCATCTTTCTTGTATGGTCATCTTACCCGAGTTTACTCTATTAAACAGTACACGAGTTTTCCTAAATGAGTTGCAATTAGAGCATTATCATAAACGCACGTTTAGAAACGTCTCATGTTATATGAAGAATCTTATGTCGCATGAAGAAAGAGCAACAACGATTAACATATCATCCTAATTTTACAATAAACCGTAATTTTATAATAGATATCAGATCCAACGTGCTTTTACATTGCGCTAATAATTAATGTTTCTCCCTTTTATGTAACTAAAAATTTAATTTTATGTACATTTATGTACTTACTGTGATATTTATCTTGCCACAATGTAACCCTTTACGAATCTTAAATTATTGTTGCTCGAGTCTTTATTTTTTTATGCCTACCCTTACATTACACTACCCAACAATTGTGCCGGTTTATTTATACGAAACACGTCTGAACTAGTTTGAAAAGATCAAGAAACTGGATGTATCAAAAATCCGATAAACAAATATTTGACGGCACAGCATTAAATGCTTTGATATAAACAAAAATGAAGATGGAATGAGTTTCATCCTCACGCAAGTAAATTTTTCGCGCGTCTCAGATAATTCGCACCAGACTCGCTTTTTACTAAACTCACTAAAAAATTTTAATTCCCGCGAGAAAGGGAGGAATATAAATTGCCACTGACTCTTGCAGCAAAGCGTATATAATTGTGTATTTTTCGCGATAAAACGAAATAAAATATTTGCATGTAGTGTCATAAATCGTTGCCGATCCAAACTCAAACTTTCGCGATCGACAATAATTGAATTACAATCAGCGAGTCAGAAGCATTATTCAATCTATATATTTAACCCCAATGCTCCTACTTATAATGACGAAGATAATTCGTCGAAAATAATTAAAAACGTTTGCAAATTATATTGGGTCGGGATAATTTTACATTGTTTATAATACGATGCACAAACGGCTCCTGGATCATTCTGAGAACGTTGAGTGAGCTGAATCGAAATCTACAATTTTAAATTGCAGTAACAAAATTTGAGAAAATTTACTTGCTCACTATCTTCTTGAAAAACTGGTTTTAAAACTTTTTAATGTTCATTTATATACCTCTAATTCTTAAAACTAGAAAATAGATAAAAAGAAAGTTAAATCAAGATTAAAATTGATCTATATTGGTCTTATAGAAATGAATATAAATCGATCAATCAAAAATTCTCATCAGATGAAATTTAAAGCGTTTAAATTAGAGAACAGACCTTTTCTTTTATAGTTTAATAAAAGTCGACGTCTTAATATAAAAATTATTACAAAAATTAACTACAACTTATATGCAGATCTCACATTAGAAATTGCCTTGTTACTATTGAATTGAGCGTTTATTTTTTATTCATTAATGTTTATTACTTGCATATAATTATTTAATAATAATTTTATTATCATGCATGTCGCATTTAAGATAATACATATAAAATATCACAGAGAGTTTTTCCATGTTAAAGCATATGTCGCGAAAAATAATGAAAATGATTTTTTTACGCTCCTCAGGAAGGCTGCGCGAGGAAAGTAATGATCGAGTTAGTTGAGGGAGAATCTTAAGTATACAGTCGGATCCTCTTCAGTTGAGCCTTTCGAACGGTCGGTATGTTACAGAAGTGCACCCTTGTTTTTTACTCACGTCGCGGACGAAAATGCAGAAGAGCATCGACCAGCGTTACGCAATTGAATTTTGCGTGAACCTTGGAAAAACAGCTTCTCAGAAACGTTTGAAATGCGCTGAGGACAATGTATTGGAATACCGCTTTGTCATATAGAAGGGAAGCCGTTTAGGTCTGTTCTATACATTCAGCCGTATATCGTAGTCGGATGTTGGAACGCAGCCGGCCGTTTAATAAGAGAATTTCTTTTCCGAAAACGAATTTTCCTCATTGTACCATCGGCTACGTTTCAACATTCGACTCCGACATATGTGTAGAACGACTGATTGTAGGACCGGCCTTAGGATGAACAGCGCTCTTCTGGGCGACCTTCGAAAGGCTCGGGGTTCAACTGACAATGAAAGGGTCTAACCGTATACCTCAGATTCCCTCTCAACTACCTCACTTTCTCTACGCAGCCTTTCTAGAGAACGTATAAAAATCATTTTCATTACTTTCCGGACACACTATGTATAATGCAGCACGTCATATATAATGTGTTGTAGAGTTATTCCACTATGGCAGAGTCAGATATGACTGCACAGGAATGGAAAGAGAAGGGTAACGAAGAGTTAAAAAAAAACAATTGGTCTGAAGCTTCAAGTTACTATACAAACGCACTGAAACTAGAAGAGGACAACGTTAAAAAAGCAGCGCTCTACAAATATCGAGCGGAAGCTTATTTAAAACTGGGCGATTACGAGAAAGTGATTGAAGACTGCGACAGTACGTTAAAGATATGTTGTAATAGAGTATTGCATCACAGATGTCAAGCGCTAGAAGCGTTAAAGAAATTCGAGGAGGCTAATAGAGATGCACAGATTATTATTTCATCTGATAACGAAAATATCCAATTCGAAGCAGAGCGATTATTTGAAATTGTACAAGAACATTGTAAGAGAAATTCACGTATTAGCGCCAAGGTAAATACACATAACTATTACAAAAGTTCGGCAACTTGCAAGACATGATAATTTGATCTAGATAATATAAAAATTTTAACAAATGTCTCATACTGGATATATTAGTAATAATTTCTGTTTCACTTAATACGGTATAATTTGACAAATGGATTTGAGTTTTCTCTCTTTTATTATATAATAATTAATTTTTATAGTTTAATAGTCTGCACACACTGTATGGATAAAAATTACGTAATATAAATATAATCTTTCACAGTTATTTATATGTTCATTACAAGTTATTATATTTAAGTATATGCTTAATTGTGCTTTGTGTTAGATATCACAAGTGCTAGATCCAGCATTGAATGTAAGCGTAGATATGAAAAAACGTGAAACTGCTATGAGTAATCTGCAACTGCTCACATATGAGAAAGTTAGTGCCGATGATGAGGTGATCTTCAAAGAAAATAATTTATCCAAAATCACACAACTTGTGAATATCGAAAAGGACGTATCATCACAAGGCACTGATAACATTAAACATATCGATTAAGAAAATATGTGAATATTAATAAGATGTTAATTGAAATCGAAATGTCATATTAATAGAATATTATATTTTTAAATAAATGGTAGCCTAATGTATAATATAATTAATAAATAATATAATTTTGCATTTACAAGACACCTGCCTTGGCGTTGTTTACCCATGATAAATAATATTCTAGCTTTTTCGAGCACAGTATACTCCTTCTCGACAGGCTTGCGTCGTTACAAAAATTTGCTCGCTATGTCTCTACAAAAATTTCTTTATGAATTCTTATTTGTTCTTGCAGGCTAAAATTTCTTTCTTCGCTGCTGTTAGCAATTGGTGAAACTCGGAGAGTGCCGAGGATGTAGAGACAGTTTTTATTTATAAACTTGATCCTTGCAAAATGGAAACGCCGGCTTCTCTTAACGCCGCTAAAGTTTGTTTACCTTGTGGCAACCAATCAATCTAAGTATATATTTAATAATAATATATTACAATGTATACATTTATATTAATTATATATAAGTGTACGAGCTACTAACGCTTTTTACATTCTCTATAATGGATTTAATTACCAAATCCGTTAATCCGTATTCTTCAAGATTTTATTATTCTTATGTTTCCACAGACAGTCAGAAAAACATGTGTAGCTTTTTCAGCACAGTTGAAGTAATTTCCAAAGTAGTAAAAAGTGATAAGCACAAACGTATATCACGCTCGTCACGTTAAAATGTACGCAAGGAGACGCTTCCTAAAACGAAAGTAATAATATTTAATTGCACAATTTCAATTATACTAAGTTGAGCACAAAAACTTATTATTACCAATTTGCAATTTATTAAATGACGGCGTATCAATGCAGAATATTTTATAAATTGCTGTAAGTCTCTTTAGTGTCCTCTTCAACGGGTCGAATAAATTTTCTCTCCACACAGCAAGTCCACCACGGCACCTACTTGGGCAATTTTTACGTTTCTTTATTTTTATTAGCGCTTCAAATTCTTGCCTCTTTGCTTTGGATAAGATTCACCAGAGCTCATTCTGATTTCCAAGTTACGCTGAAAGATAATACGTTCGTAAGAACGAGCATTCATCAAATCACAAATCTCTGAAACGTCGGTTCTTAATTATTTTATCAGACTCGTCGTCTGATTTAATGAATAATCTTTACCTTGCTGGTGCATCTCTCGACTAAATTATCTTCTAAGATGTCATCCTCATTAATTGAACAGAGGAAAAATTGTACAGAGAGGCTATTGTAGTTGTAAAATGTGCATGAAACTATAGTAAATATTACAGTAATTACTATAATTTTGCGTGCTTTTTTCGCA
This sequence comes from Temnothorax curvispinosus, assembly GCF_003070985.1. Taxonomy (NCBI): domain Eukaryota; kingdom Metazoa; phylum Arthropoda; class Insecta; order Hymenoptera; family Formicidae; genus Temnothorax; species Temnothorax curvispinosus. Next base: position 354,331 of record NW_020221636.1, read on the forward strand.
ACTACAGTAGTTTTTTCTATAAGGGAATATGTTCAGGTCCATAAAATTTTTTATTATTTTTTGCTTAGCGACCGCAGCGTTCTTCTGAGAAGCTCCTTCTCGACGCACTACCTCTAAAATCTCTCGGGCCTCTCGGAGCGATCCCTGTGCGCGTCTGACTTGTAACACTCGGCCCCGCAATAGCCTAGGCCACATCGCAAACAGGTATACAGGTTCTTGTTATGCACCTGTTATGAGAATAGAAACTCATCCGATTTAAAAGAATAATTTCTAAAAAAAGTCACGTGACGAACAGCGTCATGTCTCATTGGTTACGCCAGTCACATGTGAAAAGCCAATCAGAATACAATTCTTTTGCAGCGAGACGACGCACTGCGCACTTTTCGGATAATGCTTGCTAGTTTAAATTAATCGTTGAAAAGCGCTAGAGGATTATAGACAATTGTGGAGCGATTAGAAGAAGTTCGAGCGGCACCAGAGAACATTACCAGGAGGAAGCTCTTCGACAGGTAAATGATCTAAATTTTGTTTTGTTTCGCCGACGATCTGAATGAAGGTTTATCGCGTGAAGCGTGATCCATTTCGATTATTCTAAAAAACATAAGATTATTACGTTTCGCCCGAAAATATTTTGACGTCGAGGAAAAATGTTTCACCTCTTTCAAACGTTCTATCGCGCTATTTTTTAATATATTCAAGTGAAAGGGTAAAACCAAACAAGCCAGTAGTTTCATTGTAGGGATCCGAAACAATACACGAGGCACGAGGTTTTCTGAGTAAGTTGCGATTAGCTCATTAAAATAAACGCAGGTTTAGATACATCTCACGAAGAATATCATGTTGCATGAAGAAATACCAGTGGCGAATGGCATACAGCACTCTAATTTCATAATTAACCGTAATTTTGTAGTGAATTTTAGATCCAACGTACTTATATGATGCGCTAATAAAGTTCCTCTTTTTATGTAACTGAAAAATTAATTTTGTGTACCGTTCGATATTTATCTTATCGAAATGTGACCTATCACAAATCTAAAATCATTGTTGCTTGAGTCTTTATTGTTATGCTATCCATATGCCACCGGCCTATGTGTCGGTCTGTTTATACGAAACACGTCTGAACTAGTTTGAAAAGATCAAGGAACTGGATGTATCAAAATTCCGACAAACAAATATTTGACGTCACGTTAAATGCCCTGATATAAACAAAAATGTCGATGGCACAAGATTCATCTTCACAAAAGTAAATGTTTCGCGCATCTCAGATAATTCGCGAGCAGACTCGCTTTTTATTAAAGAATTTTAATTCCCGCGTGAAAAGGAGGAATATAAATTGCCACTGACTCTTACAGCAAAGCGTATATAATTGTGTATTTCTCGCTATAAAACGAAATAAAATATTTGCATGTAGTGTCATAAATCGCCGCCAATCTAAACTCGAAGTTTCGCGATCGACAATAATTGAATTACAATCGGCGGGTTGGGCGGAAAGTACTATTGAGTTTATAATTTAACCCCGATATTCCTATTTATTTTGAAGATGGCTTATCGAAAATAAACCTGTTTTACGATATGTTAATGAAAGCACTCTAATATAAAAATTATAACTATTACAATTTACATGCAGATCTTACATTAGAAATTGCATTGTTATTATTGAACTGCAGGTTTATTTTCAATCCATTAATGTCTTATACTTGCTTATGACTATTTAGCTATAATTTCATCATCTATGCTTTTCGCATTTAAGATAGTACATGTAACATATCACAGACAGTTTTTCCATGTTAAAATATACGTATACTTACATATAATGCAACATATTCTATATTTTGTGTTGTAGCGTTATTCCATCAGAGTCAGATATGACTGCACAGGAGTGGAAAAAGAAGGGCGATGAAGATTTTAATCACGAAAATTGGTCTGAAGCCTTAAGTCACTACACAAACGCAATTAAACTAGTAACAGAGGACAATGCTGAGAAGGCAGTATATTACAAATTTCGAGCCGCCACTTATTTAAATATATGCGATTACGACAGAGCGATTAAAGACTGCGATAGTGTGTTAAAAATATGTTATAATGATGCAGAGGCACTGTATCGCAAATGTCAAGCACTAAAAGCAGTAGGGAGATTCGAGGAGGCACTTCGGAACGCGGAGATTATTATTTCATCTATGCCCGATAACAAAATTGTTCAATCCGTAATGTCGCAATTACTTAAAATTCTACAAGAATGTCGGGAAAATGCAAGAATTAGTACCGAGGTAAATATACATAAATATTAAAAAAGTTTATTAACTCACAAGATATGATAATTTTGTCTAGATAATACAAAAATTATAACACATTTTTTTATACTGAATATATTACTAAGAGTTTTTGTTACATTTAATTTGACAAACAAATTTAAGTTTTGTTCTTCTTATTATAAAATTTTTATCGGGTGATAGTCTACACACCCTGTACATATATAAATTAAGTCATATATAAATATAATCTTTCACAGTTATCTATATTTTTATTACATATCATTATATTCAAATATATGTTTAATTTTACTTTATACTATAGGTATCAGAAATGATGGATTTAGCATTTAACATGAGAGCAGATAACCAGAAACGTGAAAACGCTATGAATAATCTGTTTGTGCTCGCACGTGGGAATGCTGGTGCCGAAGAGATCCTTAAGAAGGAAGGTGTACACAAACTTGCACAACTTGTAAAAGCTGAAGAGAACGAGAAAGTGACTTGTACCGCGATTCGTATTGTAGGAACATTATGCAAAAATAATATTAGTCGAACCGAGTTCGTTGTGAAATATGTCGGTTTGCTTTGGTGTCTGGAAATGATAAACTGTACGTCTATAAGAAGAGTTAACGCGTCTCAATACTGTTTACAGGTAAATATTATCGAGTGAAATACGTGTAGTTACGTATATCATGTACGTATTTCAGTAATTAAAAGTTTATTGCATATTTCGGTTTCAGAATATATTAAACACTTACAGCGGCATGACTAATAATCCCGATTCAAAACTTGACAAGGCTTTATGCAAGAAGTATAAAAAAGAAATTTTCATGATTCTGTCGTTCTTGTTGAATAGTATAACGAGTAGAACGATATCAGGTCTTGCTAGAGACGCATTAATAGGACTTATTACGCGCAACATTCATTATACCGCGTTAAACTGGGCAAAACGATTAGTCGACCTTGGCGGCTTGCAAAGATTAATGGAGATGGCCAGTGAAACGATGAAATATGAATGCGAATCCTCGATGGACATCACGTCTTCCACGCGAACTATAATCAGTGTGTGTTTAACAAAAATATATGAAAACATGTGGTGTGAAGATGATAAGAGAAAATTTGTCGACGCCATTGCGGAATTTATTGAAGATAAATTGCGTTCGTCTGACATAGACTCTAATAAAGTATGAATTTTGTAACTTCCGATCTTTTTTAATTATTTAAATTGTTTCAAAATAAAAGGCCAAGTATCTTTTAACTGTAGCTTATTTGAGTAATTTGAACTCTATTTTTAAAGCAAATATGTCAAAGAAGATTTCTTTTTCAATTGTCCATATTGTATATTCTGCAAGTTTTATATATTAAGATACAATTATAACAGAATTTAATCGAAGTTTATTGAAGAATATAACTGTACCATCTACTATATTTTCTAAAGCTTAATTTACTCTTAATTAAAGATTTATCCTATTTTCAATTCGAGTTAAATGACAGCAGGTGCCTTAATTTTTTAAAACAATTAATTATTGAAAAACGAAACGTATAAATCTATAAATTGTTAATTGATTGTTTTACAGGTGCGCATAGTACTTGCGATAACAACCTTGATATTCGGCTCGTTAGATGATGTTGTGGACGTAATTATTTTTAAAAGACTGATTTCTGATATGATGTTACTAATGTCAAAAACGAATGACCTGTTGCAACAGAAAGTAGTTTGCGAATGTATCGTCGCCGCTATAATCAAATATAATACGGCTAACGTGTTTATATGTCGAAATATAAATACATTAGAGAATCTGTATCAATCTAAGGATGATTCAATTCGAGTTCAAGCGTTAGTGGGTTTGTGCAAATTGAGTAGATTTGATGACAGCTTTTTACGCAATAGTGCGACCATCGATCCATTCACCGATAAAGCGACGAAGAAATTAACCAAGATTTGCAGACAATTATTGATCAATCCCAAGAAAGAGGATGATACGATATGGGCCATTAAAGGCCTATCGTATCTTACTTTCGACGCCGAGATCAAGGAGAAGTTCATCGAGGATCAACGTTCGTTCAAGCGCGTCGTTCAAGTGATGAACGAACTCGCCAAGACTGGCGATCAATCAGTACTCTACGCCGTGGCCACGACGTTGGTGAACTTGTGCAACGCTTATGACGATCAGGAACTCATACCCGAGATGAAAGAATTGCTAATGTTCAGCTCGTATCACCATTTTTTCGCGCGAAGTCAGAAACTGAACCACGACGAATTTGTGACTAAAAGACGGTGCACGTTAGCGAAGGCCGATGTAACCAGCACTCTGGTAAGTCTCGCTAAAACGGACAGCCAGAACTGCAAAGAATTAGTAGCCCGCGTTTTCCACGCGATATGCAGTCAACAGGAGTTGAGAGAAATAATTGTTCAACAAGGTGGCACGGAGGCACTATTGTCGTTAGCACTGAGTGGCACAGACAAGGGAAAAAAACATGCTTCGCGAGCCCTGGTCTATCTAGGACTCAGGAGACATCCCGAGGTTGCGTTTTCCGGTCAGATAATCATGGAGGTTGTACGGCCGATGGTAAATCTTCTGAACCCGGAGTGTTCCGTGTATGAGAATAGTGAGACTCTAACAGCTTTGCGCAATCTAGCTAGTGTCAATGACCACACGCGACAACGTATATTCAACGAGGCAGGATTTCCGAAAATCGCTGACTATATAAATTCAAAGCATTACATATTGAAACTCAGGTCCGCGCAACTTCTAGACAATTTGACATTATGCCGTGAAGTTGCTATTCGATGTTACAAGCAGGACAATTCTGATGTTATATCTCTTGTGTCCGAAACATTGTACGCGGACGAAAATAAAAATATGTATAAGGTAAATGCTGGAGTTCTAACGAGGGTCACGGCGATCAGCAAATCAACTTGCGAGAACATTCTCAACACGGATCCCACGCTAAAAGAACTAAGCAATTTCCTCGCTAATTCAGACGGTGAGTTACAATGTAGGGGTATTAAAATTTTGCTAAATATAATGAGAAACTCGAAAGATGCTGCTGCAAAAATCATCGAAACAGACGTAATGAAATCACTGAGGGCATTGAGCAAAAACGATAACGCGCAAAACAAGGAGGTTAAGGAATTAGCATCCCTTGCTTTAGAGATTGTTGCGGAATGGGTAACTAATCAAGAGAAACGTAGCAAAGGATATGAATCGTCACAAAGCATTGATAATAAAGAATACATCGATTAAGAAAATCATATGTAAATGTTAATTGCGACCTGTGTCATTTTAATAGATGTCATGTTAATATCATATAAATGTCATATTAATAGAATATTATTTCTTCTTTAATAAATGAGAGCACAATGTGTATAGTACAATTAAGAAATAATGAAACTTTGCATTTACTAGACCTTGCACTTTTTACCCGCAATAAATAATATTCTAGCTTCTTCAAGTACAGAAGTACACTCTTTCTTGATAGGCTTGGGTCGTCGCTATGTCTCTGCAAAAATCTCTTTCTGAATTCTTGATTGCCGCTCTCGCAGGTTAAAATTTCTTTGTTCGCTGCTGCCAGCAATCGGTGAAGCTCGGAGAGTGCCGCGGATGTACAGACCGTATAGACGTTTTCATTTCAGCGCCTAATTCTTGCAAAATGGCAACTAATGAACCTAAGTATATATTTAACAATAATATATATTATAATTTATACATTTATATTCTTATATAAATCTCTAGTAAAGAGCGATTTACACGTAAGCGCCCGCGTATGTTTGCCACACGTTAAAGTGTACGCAAGCGGAAGCTTTTCAAACGCAAATAATAATCAAACAAAAGAAATGGTTCAATTCGACCCATTTATCAATTCGACAGGCCATTTATTAATAATATTTAAATACACAACGTTTATTCTCCTCACGGTCAAAAAATTATTAATTTATTATGATTGGTCAATTTTCTTACGGTTCTTACGGTTACGACTAAAAATTTGTTATGTGGCTTTTACAGGCGTACGAAACAACTTGGAGTAATTTATAATGTGTAATATTAATTTTATAATTTATTATATATGTAGTACAAGAAAAGCAGGTTCTAATGATATTTGAGAAAATTAACGGACTGATTTTTAGAAAATATATTGGTAGAATTTTACTGCAAAATTTGACTAGAATTGTAAATTGTTTAAAATAGAAATCTCAGTTTACGACGTCGCAAAAATGTGGCTTGAATCCGCTCAGATTCGTGCGCAGGAAATACAAAATCTACCGGCTCCAAAATTGTATGCAGTTATAGTAGAGCTTTAAATTATTTTCATTAATAATACATGACATAAATACTTATAATAAATTACTGATAATAAAAATAATAATAATAAATTACTTATAATAAAAATATAGTATTTCTGATAATAAAATAACGTAATTTTGGTAATAATATATATATTGTGAATATATCTCAAAGCCGACTATATTATCTGTTATTTGGACTATTATCTATAATTTAAAAGTTTTAGAAAATAGAAACAATTTAGACGATTTAAAAAAGAAAAATTTCTTTTACTATTATATTGTTACAAAGTACGCGAGATTAGGCATGATAGCTTGATGCGCTTATTGGATATAACAAAATGACGGCCTTTCGCTTGCCTGCCACCGCCGCTGTCCAAATATTACAAAAAATACGATCGATTAAAAATTGTTAGCTTATAGCCGCAATATCGTCTCGTTCCGCATTCTGCGAAAAATCAATCTATGACCTTTCACGTGGCCGAGAGCGCGCGCGCTTTCGAAAATCACGTGACGCACGCCTCATTATAGTCGGTCACGTAGCTAGGAAAAGCCAATCAGGATGAAATTCTATCGCAGGAAGACAGCGCTCGGTACTCTTTTCGGATAATATTCGCTGGTTTAAGTTAGTCCTTGAAAAGTGCTAAAATCGTAAACAATCGTGGGGCGAGAAGAAGAAGTTTGAAGGTGCGATACGAGCGAACATTACAAAGAGAAAACTATTCGACAGGTAAAGGTTCTACATTTTGTTCTGTTTTGCTGCGACGATCAGAATAAAAGCTTGCCGCGTGTGACGTGATCCAATTCGACATAATATAAGTATTCGTAGAAACGTAAGATTATTACTTTTTGCTCGAAAATACTTTCACATATCGTCGAAACAAGTAATGCAAAAGCTATTGTATAACGTGTTTAAGTGAAACGGTGAGGCCAAACGAGCCAGTAGTTCCACTATAGGATTGTTAAACTACATACGAGGCACGAGGCACGAGGCACAAAGTTGAGTAAGTTGCGATTAGCGCATTAACTAGCTTAAACGCACATTTTTAGATGCATCTCACGACGAATCTTATGTTGCATTGTAGAAAAAAGCGACAAATGCCATGGCACTTTAATTTTATATAATAAGTCGTAATTTTAAAATTGATAGAACGTACTTTAACGATGCGATAATAATAAAGTTTCCCTTTTTATGTAATTGAAAAATTAAATTTTGTGAACTGTGATATTTATCTTATCGAAATGTGACCACTCACAAATTTAAAAACACTGCGCTCGAGTCTTTATTTTCTTATAATATATATATTCTTACATTACCGGCAATTGTGCCGGTCTATTTACACGAAACACATCCGAACTGATTTGAAAAGACCAACAAACTAGATGTGTAAAAAAACTGATAAAGAAAAACGTTGAGATTCAATATCACGCAAATAAATTCCTCGCGCGTCTCAGATAATTTGCACACTTTTCCCAGACAAGTGTAAATTGCGCCAGATTTTTGCAGCAAAGCGAACATAATTGCATTTTTTGCAATAAAACAAAATAAAATATTTTAATGTAGTGTCATAAATTGTTGCCGATCCAAACTCGAACTCTCCCTTTCGCGATCGACAATAAATAATTGATTTAAAGTCAGCGGGTTGGAAGTATACTCTATGCCTTTCGCATTTAAGATAATAAGTATAAAATATCACGAGATTTTTCCCACGTTAAAACATATATATAATGCATCATATATTTTGTGTTGTGGAGATATTCCACCATGGCAGAGTCAAATATGACTGCACAAGAATGGAAAGAGAAGGGTAACGAAGAGTTTAACAAAGGCAATTGGTCAGAAGCATTGAGTGACTACACAAACGCACTGAACCTAGTAGAGAACAACGCTGAGAAAACGGTGTACTACAAAAATCGAGCTGCTGCTTATTTAAAGCTGAACGATTACGAGAATGCTCTTGAAGACTGCGACAGCGCGTTAAAGATATGTTGTAATAAAGCATTGTATCGCAGATGTCAAGCACTAGAAGCGTTAGAGAGATTCGAGGAGGCACATTGGTACGCGGAGATTATTATTTCATCTGACCCCAATAACAAAGTTATTCAACCAGTAAAGGAGCGCTTACATAAAATTGTACAAGGTTGTCGTAAGGACCCACATCTTAGTGCCACGGTAAATATACATAACTATTACAAAGGTTCATCAACTTGCAAGACATGATATTTGGTCATGTAAAAGATAATGTAAAAATTATCACACATTTCTCTCATACTGCATATATTAGTTCGCATATAAAAGAATTTTTGTTTTACTATTAGATACCAAACGTAATTTGAAAAATTAAATTATGTTTGTTTTTTTAATTATATAATTATTAATTTCTCTCGGGATAATAGTTATACTATATAGATAGAAATTACCTGATACAAATATTATTTTTCACAGATATTTACATTTTTATTACACATTATTACGTTTAAAAATACGCTTATTTCTGCATTTTATTAGATATCAAAAATGATGGATTCTGCATTTAACGATTGCGCGGATAAGGAGGAATATGAATATGCTATGAGTATTCTGTTTGTGTACGCATGTGACGAAGCTGGTGCCGAGGAGATCTTCAAGAACGAAGGTGTATCAAAACTCGCACAACTTATAAAAGTTGAAGAGAACGAGAAAGCGATGTACGCGATTTGTATTTTAGGCAAGTTATGCAAAAACAATATTAATCGAACCGAGTCCGTTGTGAAATATATTGGTTTGCTTCGGTGTCTGGAAATGATGAACAGCCCATGTACAGATAGAGTCAACGAGTCCCAAATTTGTTTACAGGTAAATATTATTGACTAGAATGTAGTTAGTATACACGTATTTTAGTAATTAATTTATTGTATAATTTGATTTCAGAATATATTGAATACTTACAGCGGCATGAACGACGAACCCGATTCAAAACCCAACAAGACTTTGTGCGAAATACATAAGAATGAATTTGATATGATTTTGTCATACTTATTGAATAATATAGCGAATAGAACGATAACAGGCCTTACTAGAGATGCAATAATAGAACTTATTATGTGTAACATTCATCATACCGAGTTAGGGTGGGCCAAACAATTGATCAAGTTTCGTGGTTTGCAAAAATTAATGGAGGTAGCCAGTGAAATGGAAGGATACAAATACAAAGAATCCTCGATAAACATCACGTCTTCCACGCGAATTAAAACCAGTATGTGTTTAACAAAAATATATGAAAACATGTACTATGATGCTGCTAAGAAAGAATTTATCGACGCCATTGAGAAATTTATTAAGGATAAATTGCTTACATCTGACTCAGAATCCAAAGTATGAATTTCGTAACTTCTGATCTTTTCTAATTGTTTTAAAATAAAGGGTCGACTATTCCTTTAACCATAGCATACTTGAGAAATTTAAACTATTTTAAAAGCAAAAATGCCAAAGAAAAATTTTTTTTTTATTTGTCGATATCGTACATTCTGTAAGTTTTAATATAAAATACGATTATAAGAGTTTGATCAAAATTTATTGAAGAAATATGACTTTGCCATCCAAGAAAATTAAATAACACTGTAGCTGCCTTGATTTCCTTTTAATCAAATATTGTTTTACGTAAAAATTTGTAAATTGTTAATTTGTTGTTTTACAGGTGCGTGGAGTGGTTGCGATAACAACCTTAATGTTCGGTCCGTTAGACGTTGTATACGCAATTATGATTAAAAGAGGGGTGCTTGAGATGATCGTTGCTATGTCGGAAGCAAATGACGTGTTTCAAAAAAAAGTGGTTTGTGAATGTGTCATCGTCGCAATGACCAAATTTAAACAGACCAACGTGTTTATATGTCGATGTGTACGTATATTGGAGAACCTGTATACATTCTCTACGTATACGTATACAGGTATGTATGATTCAATACGAGTTCGAGCGTTAGTGGGTCTGTGCATAATAAGCAAGTTTGAAAAAAGCATTTTAAGCAGTTACACGACTATTGAACCGTTCGCGCAGCTCGCGGATGGAACGATAAAGAAATTGACCAAGGTTTGCGCACAATTCTTGATTAATCCCAAAAAAGAAGAAGATATGAGAAAATGGGCCATTAAGGGCCTGAGGTATCTCACTATCATCTTCGAGGTCAAAGAGAAGTTGATCAAAGATCGACAACAAGCCGCAGTAAAAGCAATTATTGAGCTAACCGAGACTAAGGATCAATCGGTACTCTATGACGTGACTATTATGTTGGCAAACTTGTGTTGCGCTTATGACGATAATGAACTTATACCCGAGATGATAGAATCGGTAATGTTTATCAAATATTATTTTTCCGGGAGAGATCAGCCTAAAAAGGACGACTTTATGAAAATAAGTCGGCGCGCGTTAGTGGAGGTCGGTGTGACTAGCGCTCTGGTGAGACTCGCTAAAACAGACAATCAAAACTGCAGGGAATTGGTAGCCCGCGTTTTCCATGCGATATGCAGTCAACAGGAGTTGAGAGAAATAGTTGTTCAACAAGGCGGCGCGAAGGCATTATTGTCATTAGTGCTGAGTAGCACAGACAAGGGAAAGAACCATGCTTCGCGAGCCCTGGTCCATCTAGCACACACGATACCTCCTGCATTTCCTGATCAGATAATCAAGGAGATTGTTTGGACAATCATAAATCTCCTGAATTCGGAGTGTTCCGTAAATGAGAGATGCGAGGCTCTAACAGCTTTGTGCAATCTAGCTAGCGTCAACAACAGCATGCGAGAACATATATTCATCGAGATAGGATTTGAAAAATTCGAGGACTATATGCGTGACGATAACAACATGCTGAAACGAAAGGCCGCACAACTCATAAACAATTTGGTATTATGCCCTGGAGTTGCTGTCCAATACTGCGAGCAGAGATCTTATCAAGTTGGGTATCTTACATTATTGTTCGAGGACAAAGATAAAGATATAGATACTATTAAGGCATTGGCTGGAACAATAGCCATGCTGACAGCGGTCAGCAAAGAGGCTTGCGACGAAATAATCTATTCGGATCCTTTGCTAAAATTCCTATACAACTTACTCACTAATCCAGACGGAGACTTACAGCATAAAGGTACTGAAATTGCGTTAAATATGATGAGAAGTACAAAAGACCTCGATGCAAAACTCATCAAAACAAACATAATAAGACCACTGACGGCATTGTCCGAGAACGATACCGTACCAGACAATAAGATCAAGGAATTAGCACGTACTGCTTTACTGGTTGCTGCGCATATAGTCGACATCGAGACAAACGACAAAAGTGATAAAGCGTCACAAAACATTGATAGTTTAGAACATGTCGATTAAGAAAATTATATATATAAATGTTAATTGGGATCTTAATGTCATATTAATAGAATTATTTTTTATTTTAATAAATGACAGCATAATGTACAGTATAATTAATAAATAATGTAATTCTGCATTCTCAAGACTTTTGACCCAACGCTTTTTGTCCACGATAAATAACATTCTAGCTGCATTAAGTACACTCTTTCTCGCCAAGCTTGCGTCGTTTCGCAATGTCTCTGCGAAAATCTATTTGTGAATTTTTAATTGCCGCTTTTGCAGGTTAAAATTTTTTCTTCGCTGCTGCCAGCAATCGATGGAGCTCGGAAAGTGCCGCAGACGTACAGACGGTTTTCATCTCGACGCCCGATTCTTGCGAAGTGGAAACGCGCGGCTAATGTTGACGCCGATAAAGTTTGTTTATCTTGTGGCAACCAATTAATCTACATATATATTTAATAATAATATATTATAATGTTTACATTTAAATTCATATACAGGTGTACGAGCTACTCACTTTTACATATTTTATAACGGATTCTATTGCCGCGTCTGCCTCTTTGACAATTTCATTGTTTCTCATGTTCTCACAGATAGTTACAAAAACACGGGCAGTTTCAAATAATATCCAATTTAGTATAAAGAATGATCTGTATGACGTAAGCGCGTATATTACGTTATAGGGTACGTAAAGGGACGCAAACAATAAGTTCCTAAACGCAAATAATAAGTTTAGTTGCACAATTATAATTATACCATTTTGAGCATATGAATTTATTATCACCAACCTGCAATTCGTTAAATAACGGTACGTCTATCAAAGCAGGGTGTTTTATAAATTGCTATAAATATTTTTAGGTCCTCTTCAACGGACTAAAATAATTTTTTTTTCGGCATGTCCATCACGGCATTAACTTGGGTATTAACCTTTCCGTTTCTCTATTTTTATCAGTAGCTCAAATTCTTGTATCTCTCCTTCGAATAAGGCTGACCAGAGTTCATTCGAATCTTCGAAACTGACGTTCAGCAATCTAATTTCCAAGTCAAGAAGCTGAAAGATATTTGTAAGGACGATCGAGCATTAATTAAGTCAAAAATTTCTAACACGTCAGTCCTTAATTTACGTCTTGCTCATCGCGGTTTGAATCTAATGGAAATTCCTCCCCGCTGATGCTTCTTTCGTCCGAATTATTTTTTTAAAATGTTATTCTCCAGATCCGCTTGCCGCACAAGCCTATGCACTCTCTTAAAAATCTCCATAATTTTTTGTTTAGCAGTCAGATCGTTCTGCTGAGATTCCAATTTTTCCTCGTTGCACTACTTGTAGAATCTCTCTTGCTATATACCTACCCTTGACGATCGCACTTGGTGCATCTAATACGAAAAGAAAACGCATGCGATTTAAAAGAACTACGTACACGCGGTTTGAAAAGAACCTCGTACGATTTCTAGAGAAAATCACGTGACGCGCAACGTTGTGCCTTATTAGTTAGGCAGGTCACGTGGTTACGAAAAACCAATCAGAATAAAATTCTATTCTAGCGAGACGACTCACGATGCTCCTATCGGATAATCCCCACGGACAATGCTTACCGTGGTTTAAGTTACTCCTTGAAAAGTCCTACTATCGTAAACAATCATAGAACAAGTACAGAAAGTTTGAGAGTGCTCGAGCGACACGAGAGAACAAAAGGAAAGTTATATCCGACAGGTAAAGGATCTACATTCTGTTCTGTTTCGTCGACGATCTAAATAAAAGCTTGCGTGTGACGTGATCAAATTCGACCTAATAAAAAGATATTCTTAACAAACGTGAGATTATTACTTTTTACCTGAAAATATCTCAACGAATCGTCGAAACAAGTAGGGCGTAATGTTTCATCTCCGCTTGCACGCTATTGTACGACTTACTCAAGTGAAACGGTTAAACCATACGAGTCAGTAATTTCATTGTAGGGACAGTACACGAGTTCACCTAATTGAGTTGCAATTAGAGCATTAACATAAACGCGTGGTTAGAAACATCTCATGTTATAAGAAGAATCTCTTGTTGCATAAAGAAACAACAACGACAAATAACATAGCATCTATATTTTATAATAAATCATAATTTCATAATAGATTCCAGATCCAACGTACTTTTACGATGCGATAATAATATTTACCTCCTTTATAAAACTGAAAAATTAACTTTCGTGTAATATTATCTCGTCGACTTTGACTTACGAATCTAAAATTTTTGTTGCTCGAGACTTTATTTTCTTATGCTTACCCTTACGCCGCCGGTCTGTTTATATGAAACATGTAACAAACTGGTTTTAAAAAATCAAAGAAAACTGGATGTATAAAAAAAAACAAAAAAACAAATACTCTATTGACGGCACGTTAAATGCTCTCATATTTGCACGTAATTATTTAGAAATAATTTTATTCTCTATATATTTCGCAATTAAGATAATACATATAAAACATTACAGAAAGTCTTTCCATGTTAAAACATATAACGGATCATGTATTTTGTGTTGTAGAGATATTTCACCATGGCAGAGTCAGATTTGACTGCACAGGAATGGAAAGAGAAGGTAATGAAAAGTTTAACATAGACGATCAAAAGCATTGAGTAACTACACGAACGCACTAAAATTACTAAAAGAATAAGGCAACTTTGAGAAAAGAGTGTTCTACAGAAATCGAGCTGCAGCTTATTTAAGGGGCTTCCCTAGTGTGACAGAGCCTAAAATGAATGATTTTTAAAAGGAAAGCGACAAAGCCAATTGATGAACAACTTTTCCCACATATTTTACTATATTTCAAGAGTGCATACAAATTTTTTCAAAATTTTATATCTGTTATTAAGCCCGTGCCAGCCATTTTTTTTGGAGCGCCGCGAAAAAACGGTGACCACGATTGCAGCCGTTGTAGTTATCTGAAACAAAAAAGCAAAAAGATTCTTAATCTACTTAAGTGTGGCTATCGTCTGAACTAGAATAATGAAAAAATATTGAAAATTTAAAAAATTATAGCGATTATAAAATTATTTTCAATAATTCAATAATTCAATAATCGCTATAATTTTTTAAATTTTTAATATTTTTTCATAATTCTAGTTCAGACGATAGCCACACACAAGTAGATTAAGAATTCTTTTGTTTTTTTTGTTTCAGATAACTACAACGGCTGCAATCGTGGTCACCGTTTTTTCGCGGCGCTCCAAAAAAATGGCTGGCACGGGCTTTAATAACAAATATAAAATTTTGAAAAAATTTGTATGCACTCTTGAAATATAGTAAAATATGTAGGAAAAGTTGTTCATCAATTGGCTTTGTTATTTTTTTTTTTTTAAATCATTCATTTTTAGGCCCCGTCACACTAGGGAAATTCCTTAAAGCTGGGCGATTACAAAACAGCTATTAAAGACTGCAACACTTCATTAAAAATATGTTGTAATAATTGTATCGCGGATGTCAAACGCTATTAGGAGCGTTAAAGAGATTCGAGGTGTACTGGATATATTAATAAAAGTTTTTATTTCTCAAAATATTACACATGATTTGACAAATTGATTTAAGTTTGTTATTTTTATTATATAATTATTAATTGCTATTTGATTAATAGCATACTCGCTATCTAGATAGAAGTTACATAATACAAATATTATCGTTTACCGTTAGTACATTTTTATTACACATTATTATGTTTAAGAATACGCTTATTTTTACTTTGTATTAGATATCGCAAATGCTCGATTTAGTATTTAACGTGAGCGCAGAAAAGGAGAAACGTGAAACCGCTATGACCGATCTACTTGTGCTCGTACGTGACGAAGCTAGTGCCAAGGAGATATTCCAAAAAGAAGCTGTATCAAAAATCGCAGAACTTATAAAAGTTGAAAAGAATGAAGAAGCGAACTGTAGCGCGATTCGTATTGTGGGCGAGTTATGCAAGAACAATATTAAACAAACCGAGTCCATTATGAGATATGTCGGTTTGCTTTGGTGTCTGGAAATCATGAACAGCACATCTCCAAAGATAGTCAACGCGTCTGAATATTGTTTACAGGTTGATATTATCAAACAAATAAATAATACGTACATTTATACATATTTACACATATTTTAGTAATTAAAATATTATTGTATATTTTGGTTTCAGAACATATTGAACACTTACAGCGGCATGAATAATGAACGCGATTCAAAACCCGATAAGACTTTGTGCGAAACACATAAGAATGAACTTGATACGATTCTGTCATGCTTATTGAATAGCGTAACGAATAAAACAATAACTAGACTTGCTAGAGACGCAATAATAGAATTTATTACGCGTAACATTCATACTGCATTAAACTGGGCTGAACAATTGGTCGAGCTTCGCGGTTTGCAAAAATTATTGGAGATAGCCAGTCAATTGGAGAAATACGAATCCTTGTTTGACATAACGTCTTCCACGCGAACTATAATCAGTATGTGCTTAGCAAAGATATATGAAAACATGTACTGTAATGGTGATAAGAGGATATTTATCAATGCCATTAAAGAATTTATTGATGATAAATTGCTTAAATCTGACACAGAATCCAAAGTATGAATTTTGTAACTTTGATTTTTTTCTAATTATTTAAATTATTTTAAAATAAAGGCTCCATTATCTCTTTAACCATAGCATTATGCTTGAGAAATTTAAACTCTATATTTTTAAAACAGAAATGTGTCAAAAAAGATTTCTCTTTCAATTGTCGATGATGTATATTATTCTGTATATAATATAAATTAAAATACGATTATAACAGTCAAAATTTATTGAAATATAATATATGACTTTGGCATCTATCTTATTTTCTGAAGCATAATTTACTAAATATTTCTCTTATTTTCCATCAAAATTGAGTAACATTGTAGCTGCCTTGATTTCTTTTTAATCAAATATTGTTTTACGTAAAAATTTATAAATTGTAAATTAATTCTTTTACAGGTGGGCATAGTAGTGGCGATAACAACCTTAATATTCGGTCCGTTAGATGTTGTGGGAGCAGTTATCTTTAAGCAAGGGATTTTTCAGATAATCCTTCGTATGTCAAAAACGGATGACGTGTTGCAACAAAAAGTGGCTTGCGAGTGTATCGTTGCTGCTATGACCAAATATAAAAAGGCCAACTGGTTCATATGTCAATGTATAAATATATTGGAGAACCTGTATCAATCTAAGGATGACTCAATACGGGTTCGAGCGTTAATTGGTCTATGCAAGATAAGCAAATTTGAAAAAAGCATTTTACGCCGTTACACGACTATCGAACCGTTCGCAGATGGAGCGACGAAGAAATTGGCCGAGATTTGCAGAAGATTCTTGATTAATCCCAAAAAAAAAAAGATATGAGAAAATGGGCCGTTGATGGCCTGTCGTATCTCACTATTATCGTCGATGTCAAAAAAGAGTTGATCAAAGACCGACAAGCCGTTAAAGCGATGATCGAGCTCGCCGAGACTAACGATCAATCGGTTATCTTCGGCCTGATCATTATATTGGTGAACTTGTGCGGCATTTATGATGTGAAATCTGAGGAAGATCTCATACCCGAGTTGATAGAACTTATAATGTTTACCAAACATTATTTTCTCAGCAGAGAACCTCAGCTCATCTTAAATGATGACGAATCCCATAAAAATAGACAGCGCGCGTTAGTGGAAGTTGGTGTGATCAGCGCTCTGGTGAGATTAGCCAAAACAGACAACCAGAACTGCAGGCAATTGATTGCTCTCGTTTTCTCCGTGATATGCGCTCAAGAGAAATTGAGAAAAATAGTTGTTGAACAAGGCGACGTGAAAGCATTGTTGTCGTTAGCGCTGAATGGCACAGACAAGGGAAAGAAATCCGCTTCGCGAGCCTTGATGCATCTAGCACTCACAATAGATCTTGAGGTTGCATTTCCCGGTCAGATAATGATAAAGGTTGTTCAGCCGATCATAAATCTCCTGAATTCGAAGTTTTTCGAAAATATCAGATGCGAAGCTTTAACAGCTTTGTGCAATCTAGCTAGCGTCAACAACAGCATGCGAGAACATATATTCAAGGCAGCAGGATTTGAGAAAATCGAGGACTATATGCATGACGATAACGACAAGTTGAAACGAAAGGCCGCACAACTCATAAACAATTTGGTTTTATGCCATGAAGTTGCTATCCAATATTGCGAGCCGACACCTTATCGAGTTGGGTATCTTACATTATTATTCGAGGACAAGGATGAAGATACTGTTAAGGCAGTGGTTGGAACAGTGGCGATACTGACGATGGTCAGCAAAAAGGCTTGCAAAGAAATAATTTATTCGGATTACTCGCTAAAATTCCTACACAACTTAAGAAACATCCTCTCTAATCCAAACGATGATATACAACTTAAGGGGATCCTAAAGTGAAGGCTGAACTTCCTCGACGTCGATAATGTCAACATTTCTAATTCTGTTTTCTTGTCATATATCTATATCTGTCCTTGTCTAACGAGAGGCATCTGTCTTTGTTCGATTACTGCGCCATCTTTTGCCACACGCAATATTGCTTATCCTGTCAACCTGAATGTGCTTTTGCACATATAAAAGTTATATAAAGTAATCTTTTTTTCTAGGTTTTCAATCTTAGATCTAATTGCACGATATTGTTCTTAAATGTTGTCCCTAGGTCATGCCGGTCTAATTTTGTGGATATTTATCGTGGAATTTTTGTACAAAGCAAATATTGTCGTCACGTATACCAAAAATTAACAAAAATATTAATTTTTTTTCGTTTTCGATATAAATTTGACCACCATGACCTAGATTTTGATGCGTACTTTAATTCTAAACAAGAATTTTGCATTTCTATAAAGTCAATTAAAAAATTAGTGCTAAGAAAAAAAGCCGGTATTACAGACGGCTTTAGGATCCTCTTAAGGGTTACTATACCGAAATTGCGTTAAATCTGATGAATTGTTCGAAAGACGTCGTTGCAAACGACGATACCATACTAAACGAGGAGTTCGAGGAATTAGCATCCCTTGCTTTAAAGGCTGCTGCGGAATGGGATGACGAAATCTACGGAAATTTCGAAGGAAACGAATCGGCACAAAGCACTGATGGTAATATGGAACATGTCGATTAAGAGAATTATATGTGAATGTTAATTGAAATCCAAATGTCATATCAATAAAATATTATTTATTATTGTAATAAATGATAGTACAGTGTACAGTATAATTTTAATAAATAATAAAACTTTGCATTTACAAGACATTTGCTTCAACGCTTTTTGCTCAATAATATTTTTACTTCTTCAAGCACTAAAGTATATTCTTTCTCGACAAGCCCGCATCGTTTCGCTATATCTCGGCGAAAATCTATGAATTCTTGATTTCAGTTTTTGCAGGTTAAAATTTTTTTCTTCGCTGCTGCCAGGAATCAAATTAAGCTCGGAGAGTGCCGCGGACGTATAGACCGTTTTCATTTCGACGCCTGATTCTTGCAAAGTGGAAATTAATATTAGCGCCGATAAAATTTGTTCATTTTGTGGCAATCAATCTCTCAACCTATACATATTTTATAATAATATATTATAATGTTTACATTTGTATTCATATATAGGTGTACGTACGAGCTACTCACACTTTTTACGTATTCTACAACGGATTCAATTGCTGAGAGATTCATCCTGGAAGATTTCAGTGTTTCTGATGTTCTCACAGATAGTCACAAAGACATGGGCTGCAGTTTCCTGGGCACATTTAAAACAGTACCCAATTTAGTAAAGGCATTTTCCACGGCAAGTTTTCTACGGGATTAACTTATATAGGTATCAACTTTTCCGCCTCTCTATTTTTATCAGTACCTCAAATTCTCGCCTTACTGATTCCGATAAGGCTGATCAGAGCTCATTCGAGATCTTCGAAATTGATGTTCTGCAATCTGGTTTCAAAGTCACGAAACTGAAAGATATACGTTCGTAAGAACGAGCATTCATCAGGAATTTCTGAAACGTCGACCCTTATTAATTACCTCTTGCTCTATTCGTCTGAATCCAATGGCTATAGTCCTCGCCACTGGTGCTCCTCTCGTCCAAATTATTTTCTAAAATATCATCCTCCAGATCCGTCTTCCCGCACAAATCCGTGCACTTATTTCCATCATTTTTTGTTTAGCAGCCGGATCGTTCTCCTGAGATTTCAATTTTTCTTCATTGCCCTACTTGCAGAATATCTCTGTTCAATCCGTATGATTTGTACCACTCAGCTTTGCAATAGCTTATGCCACATCGCATATCTATACAGACGCTCGCACTTGGTGCATCTACGAGAAGAAAACGCATTTAAAAGAACGCAGTTTGAAAGGAATTTCGTAAGATTTCTAGAGAAAGTCACGTGACGTGCAGCGTCATGCCTCATTAGCTACGCCCGCGCCGATTACGTTGCTACGAGAAGCCAATCAGAACGAAATTTTATTCTAGCGAGACGGCGCACGGTGCTTCTTTCGGATAATGCTTGCCGGTTTAAATTACTCCTTGAAAGGTCTTAGGACTGTAAACAAGCATAGGAACGTTGGCTCAAAGCGACACGAGAGAACAAAGAGGAAGCTATCCAACAGGTAAAGGATCTACATTCTGTTCTATTTCACCTACGATCTGCATTAAAGTTTGCTGCGTTTGACGTGATCCAATTCGATATAATACAGGTATTTGTAACAAACGTGTGTGTGTGTGTGAGAGATTATTATTCTTCGCCCAAAAATACCTCGACGAATCATGGAAACAAGTAGGGCGTAACGTTTCATCTCCGCTCGATCACGCTATTGTATTGACACTCAAGTGAAACGGTTAAATCAAACGAGTCAGTAATTCCATCGTAGAGCTATTAAACAATACACGAGTTTTCCTGAATGAGTTGCAATTAGAACATTAACACATAAACATACGTTTAGAAATATCTCATGTTATACGACGAATCGAAAACTCCTTACACAATGCAAGGCGATTACGATAGGGATAGGGATAGCGATAGCGACAAAATTTTCAATTTATCGAAAGCCGTGTCTCAATGCTGTAGCTTTGCCTTTGTCGGCAACTTTGTCGCTGCCGCTATCACCTATTGTGCAAGGGGCTTAAGGAGCTTATACATGCTACATGTTGCATGAAAAAAGAGCAACGCCGAATGAGCACCCTAATTTTATAATAGATTCTATATCTAACGTATTTCTATACGCTAATAATGTTTCCCCTCTCTTTTGTAACTGAAAAATTAACTTTAGTGTGCTGTAATATATTTATCTCGTCGATTGTGACCTCTTAGGAATTCAAAATTATTATTGCTCCACTCTTCATTTTCTTATGCTTACCTTTATGCCACCGGTCTGTTTACAAGAAACACGTCACGAACTGGTTTAAAAAGACAAAAAAAAACGATGTATATATAAACCGAAAAACAAATACACGATTGACGGCAAGTTAAATGCTCTTATACAAAAATGTCGAGATTTATCATTACTTAAATAAATTCCTCATACGTCTCACGTAATACGCACGCCTTTCCCAGACACGTTTTCATCAAAGAATTTAATAAATTCCTGACGCTAGAAAGAGAGAGAATCCCTAACTTTTACAGCAAAGCGTAATTTTATCTCGCGATAAAACGAAATAAAATGAAAATAGTGTCAACCATTGCCGATCTAAACTCGAACTTTTGCGATCAACAATAATTGAATTAAAGTCAGCGGGTCGCGGAAGGGGGAAGTATTATTCAGTCTTAATTTAATTCCAATACTCCTGCTTATATGGAAGATGATTGATGGACAATAAACCTATCTTTCAATGCTAGCGAAAGTTAGCTCTCTCTCTAATATAAAAATGTTGGCAACTGTTGTTTACAATTTATTTGCAAATCTCACACTAGAAATTGCATTGTTGTTTTTAACTGCAAGTTTATTTTCGATCTATTAATGTTTCATACTTGCATACAATTATTTAGAAACAGTTTTATATACTCTGCTTTTTACATTTGAAATATAAAATATCACAGAGAGTCTTCCTACATATATATATATTAAAACATATATATAATGAATCATATATTTTGTGTTGTAGAAATATTCCACCATGGCAAGAGTTATTACTGCACAGGAATGGAAAGAGAAGGGTAATGAAAAGTTTAACAAAGGCGATTGGTCAAAAGCATTGAATTACTACACAAACGCACTGAAACTAGAAATAGAGAACAACGCTGAAAAAGAAGTGTGCTACAAAAATCGAGCTGCCACTTATTTAATGCTGGACAATTACGAGGAAGTCATTAAAGACTGTAACAGTGCGTTAAAAATATGTTGTAATAAAACAAATCCTAGAGCCACGGTAAATATACATAACTATTAACAAAAGTTCATCAACTTGCAAGACATATTTAGTCCAGATAATATGAAAATTATAACATAATTTTTGTACTAGATATATTAGTAAGAGTTTATATTTCTCAAAATACTACACATGATTTAACAAGTTGATTTTTACATAATTGTTAATTGCTATCGATTAATATTCTACACTCACTATATATAGATATATAAATTACATAATTTAAATATTATCTTTCACAATTATTTACATTTTTATTACAGATCATTTAAGAATATGTTTATTTTTACTTTGTATTAGATATCACAACTGCTGGATTTAGTATTTAACGTGAGCGAAGATAAAGAGAACCGTGAAACCGCTATGATTAAATTGTATACATTCGCACGTGATGAAACTGGTGCCGAGGAGATATTCCAGAAGGAAGGTGTATCAAAAATCGCACAACTTGTGAAAGTTGAAGAGAACGAAAAATTGATCTGCAACGCGATTTATATCGTACGCGCATTATGCAAAAACAGTATTGTTCGAACCGACTACGTTATGAAATGTGTCGGTTTGTTATGGTGTCTGGAAATGATGAACAGCGCATCTACAGAAAGAGTCAACGCGTCTCAAAGTTGTTTACAGGTAAACATTATCGAATAAAATACGTGCAGTTATCATACACGTATTTCAGTAATTCAAAATTTATTACATATTTCGGTTTCAGACTATATTGAACATCTACAGCGGCATGATTAATAAATACCGTCCAAAACCCGACATGAGTTTGTGCTTAAAGTATAAGAGTGAAATTTACATGATACTGTCGTGCTTGTTAAATAGTGTAACGAGTAGAACGATAACAGGCCTTGCTAGAGACGCAACAATAGAATTTATTACACGTAATATGCATCATGCTGCGTTAAACTGGGCCGAACAATTGGTCGACTTTGGCGGTTTGCAAAAATTAATGGAGGTGGCCACCCAATTGGAAAAACACGAATCCTCGCTCGACATCACGTCTTCTACTCGAACTCTTATCAGTATATCCTTAGCAAAAATATATGAAAACATGTACCATGATGCTGCTAAGGAAGAATTTATCGACGCCATTTACGAATTTATTCAGGATAAATTGCTTAAATCTGACACAGAATCCAAAGTATGAATTTTGTAACATCGGATTTTTTCTAATTATTTAAATTGTTTTAAAATAAAGGGTCCATTATCTCCTTAACCATAGCATGCTTGAGATACTTAAACTCTATATTTTTAAAGCAAAAATGTCAAAAAAGATTTTTTTTTCAATTGTCGATATTGTATATTCTGTAACTTACGTATTAAAATACAGTTATAACAGAGTTTAATCAAAATTTATTGAAGAATAAGACTTTGCCATTTTTCATATTTTCTGAAGCATAATTTATCAGAGATTTCTCCTATTATTCATCAAAATTAAATAAAACTAACTGTTGATATTTTTTAAATTAATTATTGTTTCATAAAATGTACAAATTAATTTATAAATTGTTATCATCGATTGTCTTACAGGTGCGTGGAGTAGTTGCGATAATAACCCTGATATTCGGCCCGTTCAAAATTGCAGACGCAATTATTTTCAAAAAAGGGATGATTGAGAAGATCTTCGCTATGGCGGAAACGGATGACGTATTGCAACAGAAAGTGGTTTGCGAATGTGTCATTGCCGGTGCGACTAAATATAATAAGTTCAACGAGTTCATAAATAAAGGTGTAAATATATTGCAGAAGCTGGATAAAACTAATAACGATATAATTCGGATTCTAGCGTTTTTGGGATTGTGCAAGTTGAGTAAATTTGAAAAGTATTACGTTATCCAACCGTTCGCGGGTAAAGCGACGGACGAATTGGTCAAGGTTTGCAGACGATTATTAATAAATCCCAAGAAAGAAAAAAATATAACAAAATGGGCCGTTAAAGGCCTATCGTACCTCACTTTCGACGGCAACGTCAAAGACGAGTTGATCAAGGACCAACAAATCATT
>NW_020221636.1:383584-394537 GCF_003070985.1 Temnothorax curvispinosus
TTTCCATATCAATGTTTCGCAGATTTTTAGCACTAATAGAGTTAGAGAGATTCGAGGAGGCACGTCAAGACATGAAAATGCTTTTACATTACTCAGATAACACCATGTCTCAGTTTCTGCCGACGCAATTTCATGAAATTTCACACAAAATTAAGGAAAAGGCAAATGTTAATGTCAAAATAAATATACATAAGTACAAAAATTCATCAACTTGCAAGACACGTTAATTTGGTGACAGTAGATAATATAAAAATTGTAACACATTTTTCATACTTAATATATGTATTTTAATAAGAGTTCTTATATTTCACTCAATATTACATATAATTTAACAAACGGATTTGAATTCTTGTCTCTCTTATTATATAATTAGTTATCCCTATTGATTAATAGTACACACATTAAATAGATAAACATTACGTTATACAAATATAATCTTTTATGCAACACGTGCATGGAAAGTGCCCTATTACGCACGCTATGCGTGCGTGATAGACCATTTTCCAGGCACTTGCAACATAAAATAGGGAGTGTAAGCCGTGTGTAAAGATGAAAATTCCCGGGTGCGGTCGTGCGTAAACTCCGCAACCGGGAATTTTCATCTTACCTCACTTGTTACACAAATGACTATTACCGTTAATTTATATTTTTATCACAAATTATATTATATTTAAACATGCGTTTAATTTTGTTTTGTATTACACTGTAAAAAATTTAATGTCACAAAAAGTCCACTCTAAATTTTGTGTTAAAATAACTCATGCATTGTGTTATTTTAACACAAAATTTAGAGTGGATTTTCTGGGACATTAAATTTTTTACTGTGTAGGTATCACAAATGATGGGTCTAGCGTTTAACGTGAGCGTAGATAAGGAGAAACGTGAAAACGCTATGATTAATCTGCTTAGGCTCGCAAGTTGGAGTCCTGATGCTTACAAGATCTTCGAAAAAGAAGTGGGGGAGAACGATGAAGCGATCTGTAGCGCGATTCGTATTGTAGACGAGTTATGCAAAAACAATATTAATCATACTGACCTCACTATGATAAATGTTGTTTTGCGTTGGTGTCTGGAAATGATGAACAGTAAATCTACAGAGAGAGTCAACGCGTCTCAATACTGTTTACAGGTAAATAACATCAAGCGAAATACGTGCAGTTATCATGCACATATTTCAGTAATTAATTTATTGTGTATTTCGGTTTCAGAATATATTAAACAAATACAGCGGCATGAATAATGAACCCAGTTCAAAACCCGATGTGGATTTGTGCGAAGAGCATAAGGAAGAAATTGACAATATTCTGTCGTGCTTGTTGGATAAATTAAGGAATAAAACAACAACAGGCATTGCTAGAGACGCAATAATAGAACTCATTATGCGTAACATTCATTATACTGCGTTAGACTGGGCCAAACGGTTAGTCGAGTTTGACGGTTTAGAAATATTAATGGAGATAGCCAGTCAATCGGAGGAATACCAATACGAATCTTCGTTGGATATCACATCTTCCACACAAACTGTAACCAGTGTGTGCTTAGCAAAAATATGTGAAAACTTGTACAATGATGATGCTAAGCAATTTTTCAACATTATTAGTGAATTTATTGGAGTTGAATTGAATTTGACGACTGTAACATCTAATGTATGAGTTTTTTAACTTTTGATTTTTCCCGATGACTTAAATTGTTTTAAAATGAATGTAGCATATTTTTAACTATAGTATATTTGAGAAATTTTCGATATTGTATATTCTGTATGTTTCAAATTAAAATATGATAATAACAGAGTTTAATCAAAATTTATTGGAGAATGACTTTCATTTATCGTATTTTCTGAAGTTAATTTAGTATTAATTAGAGATTTCTCCTATTTTCAAGCAAAATTTAGTAACATCAAAATTGTCTTGAAATCTTGATTTTTTTAAATTAGTTATTTTTTCACAAAATGTAAAAATTTATAAATAGAGTTAATCGATTGTTTTACAGGTGCGTGCAGTAGTCGCAATGACAACCTTAACACTCGGCCCGTTTAAAGTTGCAGACGTAATTATTACTGAAGACGGGTTTGATGAGATAATTGTTGGTTTTTCGGAAAAAAATTACATATTGCTACGAAACTTGATTTGCGAATTTATCTGCGTCGTTGTAACCAAATATGACGAATTCAAGACGTTTATAGGTCGAAGTTTAACTATATTAGAGGATCAGTATTATTCTAAGGACCTTGATGATACAATTCGAGTTCGAGCGTTTGTGGTTATTTGCAAGATGAACAAATTCAAAGAATCGATAAGAAGATATCGGACTGTCCATACGTTTGACGAGGAACAGATAGGTACATGGCTGGAGGTTTGCAGACGATTCTTGATCAATCCTCAAAGAGATATGAGAAAATGGGCCGTTGAAGGTCTGTCGTATCTCACTTTCAACATCGGAGTCAAAAAGAAATTAATCGAAGACCGAGAAGCCGTTCAAGCGATAATCGCGTTTGCCAAGACTGAAAATCAATCAGTTCTTTACCGAGTGGACATATTGTTGCTGAACTTGTGCCACGCTTATGACAATAAAGATGTTCTCATACCCGAGATATTAATGTTTCTCGAATATTTTCATCTTGAGAATCATATATTGATCGAGGACAGAGACGTGGAAGAAAGACGGCGCGTGTTAGCGCATGCCGGTGTGACCATTGCAGCGCTTTGGTGAGTCTCGCTAAAACAAATAGCCAGAATAGCAAGGAATTGATAGCCCACGTTTTTGACGCAATATGCAGTCAAGAGGAATTGAGAAAAATAGTTGTTGATGAATGCGGTACGGACGCATTGTTGTCGTTAGCGCTGAGTGGCACAGACAAGGGAAAGAAGATAGCTTTGCAAGTCCTAGTCCATCTGGCACTCACGATACCTCCTGAGGTTGCGTTTTCTGGTCAGATGATCATGCAGGTTGTTCGGCCAATCTTTAATCTCCTAAAACGGAAGTATGACGCTCTTGCGATTAACATTCTCTCAGTTTTGTGCAATCTAGCTAGTGTCAATGACAGCATGCGACAACATATATTCAACGAGGCAGGATATGAGAGATTATCGCGCATTTTGATTTATAGCCACAAAACAGCAAGTCAACGCTATTGTGGGAGACTTAGGGCCGCAGAACTTCTCGATAATTTGGCATTAAACCGCGAAGTTGCTATTAAGTTTTACGAGCATGCCAAAGCTAAGGAAGTTATGAAATCAGTGTTGGATATATTGTGCTTCTACGGAGATAAAAACAAGGCATTGGCTGGGGCTGGAGTGAGACTCACGGCGGTTGACAACGAATATTGCGAGAAAATGCTTGATAGGATATATTCTTCGGACGAGAATGCAATACCCTTACAGGTTTTACTCTATAATTCAGACAGTAATTTACAATATAGGGGTGTTAAAACTGTGCTAAACATGATGAAAAGCACAAGAAAGGTCGCTACAAAATTCATAGAAACAAACATAATAATGGAACAACTAAGGGAATTGAGCAAGAACGATACTGTGCAAAAGAAGAGCGAGGAATTAGCATCCCTTGCTTTAGAGGTTGCTGCGGAATGGGGCAAACTCAAGAAAAATGTCGAACGGAACGGATCGTCACAGAGCACTGATAATATAGAACATTCGATTAAGAAGGCTAAATGCGAAGATTAATTGCAATATAAATGATATATTAATAGAATATTATTTTTTATTTTAATAATATAGCACACTCTCTCGTATACTGTATAGCACACTATACAGGGTGTCCGAAAAATCGCCTACTCCACTTCGGGAGGTGATTCGGGACCCAAAAGCAAGCAAAAAAGTTCATATAAACATAGGTCCGGAAATGAGCCGTTTCCGAGTTATAGCCACTTTTATGTTCAAAAATCGTAATTTAGAATCCGCTTGGCATCCCTCTTTCTTAATTATTTCTTAAATTAAAAATTTTTTCAATGTTCATCTCGAAAAGATGTTATATATTGCCAGTCACGGTCGATTTAAATTACTTTAATTGTTAAAAATTTTTATTTTTAAATATTTTTAATTTTTTTAATTTTAATTTTTTTATTTTTTTTAATTTTTCAATATTTGTAAATACGATTACATTATTTTTAAAAGAAATTAGTTGTTTTCACAGCTACTTGAAATCAGTTGTTTTCACGGCTATTCAAAATCAGTTGTTTTCACGGCTACTTGAAATCAGTTGTTTTCACGCCTATTCAAAATCAGTAAGTAAATCACGGCTTTTCAATAATTAGTTTCAAATTATTATTTAACAACACCTTACTTTTAGGTTGTATCTAATCTTTCCGTATTCATCAATGGATCGTTTAAGTTTTAATGAATTAGCTGATATTTAAAAATAAAAATTTTTAATTTAAGAAATAATTAAAAAAGAGGGATGTCAAGCGGATTCTAAATTACGATTTTTGAACATAAAAGTGGCTATTACTCGGAAACGGCTCATTTCCGGACCTATGTTTGTATGAACTTTTTTGCTTGTTTTTGGGTTCCGAATCACCTCCCGAAGTGGAGTAGGCGATTTTTCGGACACCCTGTATAGTGCTGTATAGTACAATTAATAAATAATGTAATTTTGAATTTACAAGACTCTTGCTATGGCGCTTTTTACCTACGATAAATAACATACTGGCTTCTTCCAGCACAAGAGTATACTCTTTCTCGACAGGCTTGAGTCATCGTTATATCTCTGCAAAAAATCTTCCTGTTAATTCTTGATTGCTGGTCTTGCTGGTTAAAATTTTTTTTCTCTGTTGCCAGCAATCGGTGGAGCTCGGAGAGTGCCGAAGACGTATAGACGATTTTCATCTCGATTCTTCGCCTGATTCTTGCAAAGTAGAAACGCCGGCTAATGTTGCCGCCGATAATGTTCATTTATCTTTCCGCAACCAATCAACCTACATAAGTTTTATAACAATATATTATAGTGTATATATGTAATGTATGCACAATGGTGTACCAGCTATTCACGCTTTTTAGGTTTTTTAGGATGGCACGCTATTTAGGTTTTTTACAATGGTTTCAATTGTCGAGTCCGCATCATTGAAGACTTCATCGTTTCTCATGTTTCCACAGATAGTCCGGAAAACATGAGCAACTTCTTCTGCACAGTTGAAATAATCTCCAATGTACTAAAGAGCGATATAAGCATAAAGCGTATATTACGATCGTATTAAAATGTATGCAAGAGGACGCTTTCTAAACGCAAACAATAATGTTTCGTTGTACAATATTAATTATACTATGATGAGCATATGAACTTATTACTTATATTACTAATCTGCAATTCATTAAATAACGGTACATTATCAAAGCAAAATATTTTTAATCGCTATAGTCTTTTATAAGACATCTTTAATTTTCCAAATGGCAAGTCCACCACGGCACCCAGTTGAGCAGCAACATTTCCGCATCTCCATTTTTTATCAGCGTCTCGAATTCTTGCCTCCCTGCCTCAAATAAAACTCACCAAAGTTTACTCGGACCTTCAATATTGACGTTCTGCAGTCTGGTTTTCAAGTCAAGAAGCTGAAAGATACACATTTGTATAAGAACGAGCATTCGTCAAATCTCTGAAACGTTCTTAATTATACATCTTGCTCGACGTCTGAATTCAATGTATAGTCCTGCTCGCCGCTAGTGCTTCTCTCGTCCGAAATTATCTTCTAAGATGTCATCTTCCAGCTCCGCCTCCCAGAAGTGCACATGTTCGTGCACTCTCTTAAGGATTACCATCATTTCTTGCCGTTGCACCGTTTTCCTCAGACTTGATCGAGCTCCTTCTCGACGCATCATCTGCGATTTGTAAAGCTCGGTCTTGTAATTGCCTATGGTGTATCGCAAACAGGTACACAGACGCTCGCGGTTGTTGCACCTATTATGAAAAAAAACGCTGAATTTTAAAGTGAAAATCACAATAGCATGTAAGAGCGACCAATTGCAACACTCAACCTCCGCGAAATCTCAGCTTGTAACTTTACAATTTTGTACGAATGAAAAAAATGGTTTGAAAAAAACAGCAGTAGTTTAAGAAGAAACGCACGCGGATTGAAAAGAATTGCACGCATTTATAAAAATCCTCATACGCGGTTTCGGAAGAACCGCGCGCCGTTTTAAACGGTTAAAAAGAATCGTCGGTGTATTTGACGCATGCAATCATTATTTGTAAACAAAATTATATTATAAATTTCATGACATTCTTAACATTTTACATTTTCCTTATCCCCTTCAGGATCGTTAGCGCATATGCGGATACGTACCTGACGACGATCGGGCATTCTTATTTAGGACTCTAATCCTAGCGTTAATCTTGATGTAATTCAAACCAAGCCTCTCTATTGGTTGTTGAGATCTTACTTCAGCGAACAATATCGACGAATTATCGCGTCGCGACGCGACGTCTCACTTGTAATTTTGTTTTGTCACGCGCTACGTTCAACGAGTTCGAGTTTATCGCCGATAATAATGTCTCATCCTGAGTCTTGAATTCTGCAAAAAATCAATCTGATGGCCTTCCACGCGGTCGTGCTTGTGCTTTCGAAATCCACGTAATGCGCAGCGTCGTGCCTCATTAGCTACGCCGATGTTTGCCAGTTTAAATTACTTCTTGAAAAGTGCTTGGATTACAAAACAATCGTTGAGCGAGTAGATGAAGTTTGAGGGCTCAAACGACACGAGAGAACAAAGAGAAAGCAATCTGACAGGTAATAAAGGATCTTATACATTCCGTTCTATTTCGCAGACGATCTACATAAAAGCTTGCCACGCGTTCAATGTGATCCAATTCAATGTAATAAAAAGGTATTCGTAACAAACGTGTAAGATTAACTATTATTACTTTATGGCCGAAAATACCTCGAAGAATCGTCGAGGCAAATAGAACAAAACGTTTCATCTCCGCTCGACCACAATATTGTATATCTTAAACAAGTGAAACAGTAAAGCTAAGTGATCGAGCCAGTAATTCCAATGTAGGACTATTAAACACAATATACGAATTCTTCTGAATAAGTTGCAATTAGAGCATTAATATAAACGTTTAGAACCATCTCATGTTATTCGAAGAAAGAGCGACGTATGACAAAACATCCTAATTTTATAATAAATCGTATTAATGTTTCTTTTCTTCATGTAACTAAAAAATTAACTTTCGTGTACTTGTAATATTTATCTCGTCGAAATGTGACCCTCCATGAATCTATAAAGTCTTTGTTGCTCGAGTCTTTATTTTCTTATGCTACCCTTCAGCCACCGACCGTTGTGACGATCTGTTTAAGTATATGAAACACGTTTAAACTAGTTTGAACAGACCAAAAAAACTGGATGTGTCAAAGAAAAAAATCGAAAATCAACCACTCGGTTGACGGAACATTAAATACCGTTATATAGACAAAAATATCGATGGAACGAGATTTAATCTCACGCAATTGATTTCTCGCAAGTCTTAAATAAATCGCACGCCTTCTCAGGCACGCTTTTGTCGAAGAATATAAATTTTCGATTCATAAAAAGGAGAAGTGTAAATTGCCCCTGACTATTGCAGCCAAATGTACATAATTGCTTTTCTCGGATTAAAACAAACTGAAGTATCTACGTGTAATGTCATGAATCGTTGTCGATCCAAACCCGAACTGTCGCGATCGATAATAATTGAATTACAATCAGTAGTAGATTGGATAACATTATTCAGTCGATATTTAACCCCAATGCTCTTATGTCTATGTCGAAGATAATTTATCGAAAATAAACCTGTCTTTCAATGCTAGTGCAAGTTAACTGCTTTTTAATATAAAAATTGTTGCAACAATCGATTATGATTTATATGCAAGTTTTACGTTAAAAAAATGCAATGTAATTATTATTAAAGTGTAAGTTTATTTTTGACCCATTAATGTCCCATACTTGCGTATAATTATTTTGTAACAAGTTCATAATTTGTTCGCATTTAAGATAATATGTATAAGATAATATGTACAAAATGTCGTAGAGAGTCTTTTGAAGTGTGTGTGTGTGTGTGTGTGTGTGTGTGTGTGTGTGTGTGTTAAACATAAATTAAAATATCATATATTTTGTATTGTAGTATTCTTCCACCATGGCAGAGTCAGATATGACTGCACAGAAATGGAAGGAAGAGGGTGATAAAGAGTTTAACCAAAGCAATTGGTCCAAAGCCTTAAGTCACTACACAAAGGCAATTGAACTAGCAACAGACGACACTGAGAAAGGATTGTATTATGATAAACGAGCTGCCACATATTTCGAGCTGCGTGATTACGACAAAGCGATTGAAGACTGCGACAGTGCAATGTTAAAAATATTTCATAACGTTTCCATAACATTGTTTCGCAGATTTTTAGCATTAATAGAGTTAGAGAAATTTGAGGAGGCATTCGAAAAGGATCAGGACGAGAAAATTATTTCATCTTGCTCAAATGACATATTACCTGAGCACATAGTGGCGCAATTTCGTGAAATTTTAGACAAACATATTAAGAAAAGAGCAAGTATTAATGTCAAAATAAATATACATAACTACAAAAATTCACCAACTTGCAAGACACATTAATTTAATCTAAATAATATAAAAATAATAACACATTTTTCATACTTAATATATTTTAATAAGAATTCTTATTTTATACAATATTACATATAATTTGACAAACGGGTTTGAGTTCTTGTTTCTCTTATTACATAATTATTTCTTCTTATCAATTAATAATCTACACACTATATAGATAAATATTTATGTCATGCAAATATAATCTTTCATAGTTAATATATATTTTTATTATAGACCATTATATTTAAATACACGCTTATTTTTGTTTTGTATTAGCTAGGTATCACAAATGAAAGCTTTAGCACTTAACGTAAACGCAGATGAAGAGAAACGTGAAAACGCCATAATTATTCTGCTGAGACTTGTACGTTGGAAAACTGATGCCTATAAAATCTTCATAAAAGAACTGGGAGAGAATGATGAAGTAATCTGTAGCGCGATTCGTATTGTAGGCGAGTCATGCAATAAGGGCAATGTTAGTCGAACTAAGTCCACTATGATAAACGTTGTTTTGCCTTGGTGTCTGGAAATGATAAACAACCCATACACAGAAATAGTCAACGCATCTCAATATTGTTTACAGGTAAATATTATCGACTAAAATGTAGTTAGCATACTCGTATTTCTGTAATTAATTTATTGTGTAACTCGGTTTTAGAATATATTAAATACTTGTTGCGGCAGAAACGATAAACCCGATTCAATACCCGACGAGGCTTTGTGCAAGAAGCATAAAAAAGTAATTGACAAGATTCTGTCATGCTTGTTGGATAAAATAGAAAATGAAACAACAACAAGCATTGCTAGAGACGCATTAATAAAATTTATTACACGTAACATTCATTATACTGCGTTACACTGGGCCAAACGGTTGGTCGAGTTTGGCGGTTTGCAAAAATTAATGGAGGTAGCCAGTCAATGCGAAAGCGGATATTACGACGGATATTACAATTTGTTTGATATTACGTCTTCCACGCAAACTATAACCAGCGTGTGTTTAGCAAAAATCGATGAAAACTTGGATGAAAATGATAAGGAAGAATTTTTCAACATCATTAATGGATTTATTAGAGAAGAATTGAATTCGAATGACATAGCATGTCATGTATGAATTTTGTAACTTTCGATCTTTCCCGATGACTTAAATTGTTTTAAAATAAAAGGAGCATATTTTTAACTATAGTATATTTGAGAAATTGTCGATATTGTATATTTAATATGTTTTAAATTAAAATATGATGATAACAGAGTTTAATCGAAATTTATTGGAGAATAATTTTCATTTATCGTATTTTCTGAAGCTTAATTTACTCTTAATTAGAGATTTCTTCTATTTTCAATCAAAGTTTAATAACACTGAAACTGTCTTGATTTAAAAATAGTATATTGTACAACTAGTGGGAACAGTGGCCGATTCTGAATGAGTGTGAAGGTGGTCGCACGAGCGAAGCGAGTGCGACCATCACACTCATTTGGGCTCGACCACTCTTCCCACGAGTTGTTCATACTATTTTTCCTAACAAGAGCGTGAAACAGGCCGCTTTTCGCGCTTGTTTTACAATTTCATTTCTCCACTAGTTGAGAAATGGCTCCATTTTTCAACTAGTGGAGAAATGGATCATTTTGCTCACTCAAAACAAGCGCGAAAAGCGGCACATTTCACGCTCGCGTTAAGAAAAAATAATTATTGTTTCACAAATCGTAAAAAATCATAAATTGTTAATTGTCTGTTTTACAGGTGCGTGCAATAGTTGCGATGACAACCTTAACACTCGGTCCATTTCATGTTGCAAACGCAATTATTACTCAAGACGGATTTGATTATAAAATTCTTTATTTTTTGGAACAGAGATTGAATGACTTATTGATAAAACAAGTAATTTGCGAATTTATCTATGTCGTTGTAACGAGATATGACGAATCCAACACCTTCATAGGTCGAAGTATAACTACATTAGGAATCCTGTGTTATACTGAGGACTTGGATAATTTTGAGGATCTGGATAATTCTGAAAACCTGAATACTTCTGAGGACCTGCATGATTCTGAGAACCTAAAAGATTCAATTCGGGTTCGAGCGTTTGTGGATATTTGCAAAATGACCAAATTCAAAGAGTTAAAAAAAAATTTGTTGGCTATCTTAATATTCTACAATGAACAATCGATAAAGTCATGGCTGAAGGTTTGCAGACCATTCTTGATCAATCCTCAGAGAGATATGAAAAAATGGGCAGTTGAAGGTCTGTCGTATCTCACTTTTGACCTCAAGATCAAAAACAAGTTGATCGAAGACCAACGAGCCATTCGAGCGATAATCGAGTTCGCCAAGACTGAAAATCAATCGATTCTCTATCAAGT
>NW_020221636.1:394547-394849 GCF_003070985.1 Temnothorax curvispinosus
CATTGTAGCGCTATTAAACACGAGTTCTCCTAAATGAGGTGCAATTAGAGCATTAACATAAACGCACGTTTAAAAACATCTCATGTTATTCGAAGAAAGAGCGGCGTATGACAAAACGCCCTAATTTTATAATAAATCGTATTAATGTCTCTCTTTTTCATGTAACTGAAAAATTAACTTTTGTGTACTGTAATATTTATCTGGTCGAAATGTGACCCTCCACGAATCTAAAGTCTTTGTTGCTCGAGTCTATTTTATTATGCTACCCTTATGCCACCGACCGTGACGATATGTTTATACGA
>NW_020221636.1:419849-438779 GCF_003070985.1 Temnothorax curvispinosus
ATTAAATCTTTTAAAATACATATATAAACTTTGTATTTAAATACCTTGTATTCCCTTGTTGGGTTTAAATATTTTAATAAAATATTTGTATTTTGTACTGTTACCTCTGTGTAATTCTTCATGATTCAATTTTTTATTCTAATCGAAGAAAAGCAGTAGTAATATTATACCTCGAAAAAACCTAAGTAACAAGTGGTAGACGTAATCTTTGTATCTCGAAAAATATATGTTCTCTGTAATTGGCGCTGTAATTTAAAAAAAGATATCATTTCTTTTTTGTAATTGTAATAATAGATCACTTGAAGTGCGACTCTTTTTTTGATAAGGTAACGTAATTTTGTGATGTGTATCACTTGAGTAATAATTTTTTGGAAATAAAAATAATACTGCTTAGGTTTTTTCGAGATTTTTGGAGATACAAAGATTACGTCCACCACCTGTTACTTAGGTTTTTTCGAGGTATAATACTACTACTTTGTTTTTTTTTTTCGAGGTGAAGATACTACTGTTTAGGTTTTTTCGAGATTTTTCAAGATACAAAGATTTCGTCTACCACTTGTTACTCAGATTTTTTTAAGGTATAATACTAC
Organism: Temnothorax curvispinosus; assembly: GCF_003070985.1. Taxonomy (NCBI): domain Eukaryota; kingdom Metazoa; phylum Arthropoda; class Insecta; order Hymenoptera; family Formicidae; genus Temnothorax; species Temnothorax curvispinosus. Next base: position 420,440 of record NW_020221636.1, read on the forward strand.
CACTGTTTTTTTTTCGAGGTAACAACATATACACTACTATGCGTGTACTTGGCGCCTTTCTTTACCTTTTTTTTAAAAAAGGTAATTTTGTACAGATATCACGCCTTTTTGCAGTATTACGCATTGTATAAACAATATGTACAGGGTGTTATTTCGAGGTATAATACTACCACTTTGTTTTTTTCGAGGTAACAACATAATACATATGTACTACTATGCGTGTACTTGGCGCATTTTTTTACCTTTTTTTGGAAAAGGTAATTTTGTACGGATATCACGCCTTTTTGTAGTGTCATATAAGACGTCGGCGTTAGAAGTAGATAGAAGAAGAAGTATCTTAATAAAAAATTTTCACATTTGGACTTTGCGTCGAAATATCTCCGCTCGTAGGGCACGGAGCGGGATATTATAAGAGAACCCCCCCCCCCAATTAGACCCCAAGCTATCGATCAAGCCTACTTAGAACTTGATCCGTTCACTCGTTATTGAGATCTCAACATCTCGGGTACTCGCAACCCGTCGCGTCGCGTAAAAAAGTCACGGTCGGTCTCGCTCCGCGTGTACTTGGCGCGAGACACTACCGTGTCTCTTGATTCTGCCGCTAGGGAATTTTTAAGTCGATTCTTATGAATCAAGCTTGAATTCGATGTCTAGGTGTCCCAGGTTGCCGATGACGAGGTTCACATAGTGCGCTTCATAGTTTTCGGTATTCAGGTGTATTAATACCTTGAATTCGATGTCCACGTGTTCCAGGTTGCTGATGTCGGGTTCCAGATAGTGCGCTCTATAGTTTTCGGTGTCCAGGTATAATAATACGTTGAATTCGATGTCTAGGTGTCCCACGTTTTCGATGACGAGGTCCACATAGTGCGCTTTGTAGTTTTTGGTGTCTAGGTGTATTAATAACTTTAAATCTGAATGTAGGACACATAGATATCAAATTCGAGGTATTAATACACGTAGACACCGAAAACTACGGAGCGCACTATGTGGACCTCGTCATCGGCAACCTGGGACACTTAGACATCGAATTCAACGTACGATTACACCTGGACACCGAAAACTATGAAGCGCACTATCTGGATCTTGTCATCGGCAACCTGGGACACGTGGACATCGAATTCAAGGTATTAATACACGTAGACACCGAAAACTACGGAGCGCACTATGTGGACCTCGTCATCGGCAACCTGGGACACGTAGACATCGAATTCAACGTATTATTACACCTGGACACCGAAAACTATGAAGCGCACTATCTGGACCTTGTCATCGGCAACCTGAGATACCTAAACATCGAATTCAAGCTTGATTCATAAGAATCGACTTAAAAATTCCCTAGCGGCACTTTCTGCCAAGCGTAGAGAACCTTCTTTTCCGTTGACTTAATAAATATATATTATATCAAGCTTGATTCATAAGAATCGACTTAAAAATTCCCTAGCGGCACTTTCTGCCAAGCGTAGAGAACCTTCTTTTCCGTTGACTCAATATATATTATATATTACCTAATTTACCTAAATAGAAATCTTCCTCCTGACCGATAAGTCTATCGACCTAATTTTGAAATACGCGCGCGATATCGAAACTGGCGATACCTGCGCCGCCAGCGTCGAAAAAGTGAAAGGGACGTTTCTCTGATAATCATAATAATATTGAGACGTCGGCGTTAGGAGGAGTATCTTAAAAATAAATTTTCCCATTTGGACTTTGCGTCGCAATATCTCCGCTCGTAGGGCACGTAGCGAAATATTATGAGAGAACCCCCCCCCCCTAATTGGACCCCAAGCTATCGATCAAGCCTACTTAGAACTTGATCCGTTCACTCGTTATCGAGATCTCAACATCTCGGGTACTCGCAACCCGTCGCGTCGCGTAAAAGAGTCACGGTCGGTCTCGCTCCGCGTGTACTTGGCGCGAGACACTACCGTGTCTCTTGATTCCATCATAGCAGAATCAGATATGACTGCACAGGAATGGAATAAGAAGGGTGGTAAAGAGTTCATCCACGAAAGGTGGTCTAAAGCCATAAGTCACTACACAAAGGCAATTGAACTAACAACAGACGACACTGAGAAGGGATTGTATTACGATAATCAAGCTGCCGCATACTTTGAGCATGACGATTACGACAAAGTGATTAGAGATTGCAACAGTGTGTTTAAAGTTAAAAATATATCATAACTTTCGCATAACATTGATTCCCAGACTTTTTGCATTAATAGAGTTAGAGAAATTCGAGCAGGCATATCAGAACGTGGAGATTATATTATTTCATCTTGCTCAAATGATACGCTACCTCAGCATATAACGGAGCAATTTTGTGAAATTTCAGACGAACATATTAAAAACAAAGCAAGTATTAATGCCAAGATACATATACATAACTACAAAAATTTATTATCTTGCAAGTTAATTTGGTCTAGATCATAACACATTCTTTATATTCAATATATTTTATTAAGAGTTCTTATTTCACTTAATATCACATATGATTTGACAAACAAATATGAGTTCTTGTCTCTCTTATTATAATTATTTTTTCTTATCGATTAATAATCTACACACTATATATGGGTACCTAAATATTACGTCATACAATTATAATCTTTCACAGTTAATTTATATCCTCATTACAGATCATTATATTCAAATATACGCTTAATTTTATTTTGCATTAGGTATCTCAAATGATGAATCTAGCATTTAACGTGAGCGCAGATCAGGAGAAACGTCAAAACGCCATGATTACTCTGCTTATACTTGCACGTTGGAGAACTGCTTACGAGATCTTCATAAAGGAAGTGGAAAAGAACGATAATGTGATCTGTAGCGCGATTCGTATTGTAGACGAGTCATGCAAGAACAATGGTAGTCGAACTAAGTTTGCTATGATAAACGCAGTTTTGCCTTGGTGTCTGGAAATGATGAACAGCACGTTTACGGAGAGAGTCAACGCATCTGAATATTGTTTACTGGTAAATATTATCGACTAGAATATAATTATAACATACATGTATTTGCAGTAATTAATTTATTGTGTAATTCTCGGTTTCAGAATGTATTGATCAGCGGCATGAACGATGAACCCAATTCAAAACCCGACGAGACTTTGACCAAGAAACATAAGAAAGTAATTGACAAAATTCTGTCATGCTTGTTGGGTAAAATAGGATATGAAACGGCAACAAGCATTGCTAATAAAGACACATTAATAGAATTTATTACGCGTAACATTCATTATACTGCGTTAGATTGGGCCGAACGATTGGTCGAGCTTCGCGGTTTGCAAAAATTAATGGAGTGGCCAGTGAAATGGTGAAATTTGAAAACAAAATCTCAATCGACATCACTTCTTCCACGCAAACTCCAATTAGTATGTACTTAACAGAAATGTATGAAAAGATGATATGCAATGATGATGATAAGAAAACATTTATCAACGCCATTGACGAATTTATTGGAGATAAATTGCCTAAATCTGACACAGAATGCAAGGTATGAATTTTGTAATTTCAGGTTTTTTCTAATTATTTAAATTGCTTTAAAATAAAAAGGGGCGAATATAACATATACTTGAGAAATTTAAACTCTATTTAAAAGAAGAAATGTCAAAAAAGATTTCATTTTTAATTGTCGATATTGTATACTCTGTACATAACATAAATTAAAATATGATTATAACAGAGTTTAATCAAAATTTATTGAAGAATATGACTTTGCCATTTATCGTATTTTATAAAGCATAATTTATCAGAGATTTCTTTTATTTTCCATCAATATTAAATATTAAATAACTTTGTAGCTATCTTGATTCTTTTAAATTAAATATTATTTCAAGCAATAATTCACAAATTGTTGATTGATTGTTTTACAGGTGCGCATAGTACTTGCGATAACAACCTTAATATTCAGCCCGTTAGATGTTATGAAAGTCGAGTTCATTATGACAGATGTTTTGCCATGGTGTCTGGAAATGATGCACAGCACATGTACAGAGAGAGTCAACGCATCTCAGTATTGTTTACAGGTAAATATTATCGACTAGTTAGCGTACACGTATTTCAGTAATTAATTTAATGTGTAATACGGTTTTAGACTATATTAAACACTTACAGCGGCATGAACGAAGAACCCGATTCAAAACCCAACGAGACATTGTGCATGGTGCATAAAAAAGAAATTGACACGATTCTGTCGTGCTTGTTGGATAAAATAGAAAATGAAAAGACAACAGGCATTGCTAGAGACGCATTAATAGAATTTATTACGCGCAATATTAATTATACTGCGTTATAATAGGCTGGGCCAAACAGTTGGTCGAGTTTGGCGGTTTGCAAAAATTAATGGAGATAGCTAGTCAAGTGGAAATAGGCCAATGCAAATATTGCAATTTGTTGGATATTACGTCTTCCACGCAAACTATAACCAGCCTGTGTTTAGCAAAAATTGATGAAAACTTGTGGAATGATGATGCTAACAAATTTTTCAACATCATTAATAAATTTATTAAAGAAGAATTGAATTCGCCTGAAGTAGCAAGTCATGTATGAATTTTGTAACTTTCGATCTTTCCCGATGACTTAAATTGTTTTAAAATAAAAGTAGCATATTTTTAATTATAGTAGTTTTAAGTTAATATATGATTATAAAAAAGTTTAATCGAAATTTATTGACGAACAACTTTTTTATCAATCGTATTTTCTGAAGCTTAATTTACTCTTAATTAGAGATTTTTCCTATTTTTAATCAAAGTTTAATAACGACACTAAAACTGTCTTAATTAAAAAGGAATAACAATAAAAAGTCTTGAATCGACTGCAATTGGCAAACATCTCCTTGACAATTTGACCATTACGGTTTTGGTCAGATTAATCGTCAATACATTTTGACTATGGATTTTGGTCTTTTTAAATTGATGTAATTTTGAAGCTTATATATAAGCATCGTATTTAAATAATTTAATTTATTGCTAAAAATATTACCTCAGCCCTCAGCCAAGGTTTTTCGCAATAATTTAACTTATTTAAATGCGATGCTTATATATAAGCTTCAAAATTACATCAGTTCAGAAGGACCAAAACCCATGGTCAAAATGTTTTGACGATTAATCTGACGAAAATCAATCGTCGAATTGTCAAATAGGAGATGTTTGCCAATTGCAGTCGATTCAAGAATTTTAATTGTTAATTATTTGTTGGCGGAATAAAAATGTACTTTTTCGGTAAAAAAAAAAATTGTTGTTTCACAAAACGTAAAAATTCATAAATTGTTAATCTCTTTTTTTACAGGTGCGTACAATCGTTACGATGACAACCTTAACACTCGGCCCGTTTAATATTGCAAAAAATATTATTGCTGAAAACGGATTTGATGTTATAATTGTGGATTTTTGGAATGAGAATGACTCATTGCTACAAAAAGTGATTTGCGAATTTATATATGCCGTTGTATCCAAATATAACGAATCCAATATGTACGTCGGTCGAGAAATCATAGGTCCAAGTTCAACTATATATTATAGGATCTGTGTTATTCTCAGGACCTGGATGATTCAATTCGAGTTAAAGCGTTTGTGGGTATTTGCAAGATGACCAAATTCGAAGAGTGGAAAGGAAATTTCTGGACTGTCAAAATGTTCGGCAGCGAGATAAAGACATGGATGAAAGTTTGCAAACAATTCTTGATCAGTCCTCAGAGAGATATGAAAAAATGAGCCGTTGAAGGTCTGTCGTATCTCACTTTCAACATCAGGATCAAAAAGGAGTTGATCAAAGACCGCCGAGAAGCCGTTCATGCGATAATCGCGTTCGCCAAGGCTGCAGAAAATCAATCGGTTCTTTACCAAGTGGACGTATTGTTGGTGAACTTGTGCAGCGCTTATGACAAGGAAGATCTCATACCTAAGATGGAAATGTTTGTCAATTATTTTGATGTTAAAAATCAAATACTTGGCCGAGGACAACTTCGTGGAAGAAAGACGGCGCGTGTTAGCGATGGCCGGTGTGATCAGCGCTTTGGTCAGCCTCGCTAAAATGGACAGCCCGAATAGCAAGGAATTGATAGCCCGTGTTTTCAACGCGATATGCAGTCAAGAGGAATTGAGAATAATTGTTGTTGATGAAGGCGGTACAGAGACATTGTTGTCGTTAACGCTGGATGGCACAGACAAGGGAAAGGATTATGCTTCGCAAGCCCTGTTTTATCTCGCACTCACGCTACCTTTTGAGATTGCATTTCCTGATCATTAGATGATCATGAAGGTTGTTCGGCCAATTTTAAATTTCCTAAAAATCTGTAAATATCACGTTGACAAGAATAACAAACCGAAGTATTCCGATAATGAGAAACACGACACTCTAACAGTTTTGTACAATCTAGCTAGTGTCAACAACAGCATGCGAAAATGTATATTCAAGACAGATGTTGAGAGAATAATCGAGCACTGTACGCATGATGACGATAAAAAATTGCAGCAAACGTCCATACAACTCATAAACAATTTGGTATCATACCGTGAAGTTGCTATTCAATTTGTTGAGCAGAGATCTCATCAACTTTGGTATTTTATGCTTTTGTCCGTGAAGGAAGGCGAAGATAAACATATAAAGAAGGCAGCAACTGACACATTAGTAACGCTAACGGCAGCCAGCGAAGTGGCTTGCAAAAAATTAATCGACTAGAAATTTTGCCTGAAATTCTTATCTTCTTTACTCGATAATAAAGACGACGACTTAAAATATGGGGGTACCGAAATTGCATTAAATATGATGAGAAGTTCGAAAGACATCGCTGAAAAACTCATTGAAATGGATACAATAATGGAACAAGTGAAGGCATTGAGCAAGAATGACACCATGCAAAACAAGAAAATCAAGGAATTAGCATCCCTTGTTCTAGAGGCTGCTGCGAAATGGGACATAATCGAAATAAATGTCGAAGGAAACAAATCGTCAAATAGCACTGATAATACAGATTAAATTCGATAATTAATTCGGATCTAAATGACATATTAATAGAATATTATTTTTTTATTTTAATAAATGACAGCACAATGTACAGTATAATTAATAAATAACGAAACTTTGCAATTACAAGACTTCTGTCTCGACGCTTTTTACCTATGATAAATAATATTCCAGCTTCTTCAAGCACAGAAGTATACTCTTTCTCGACAGGCTTGGATCGTCGCTATATCTCTGCGAAAATCTCTTTGTGAATTTTTGATTGCCACTCTTGCAGGTTAAAATTTCTTTCTTCGCTGCTGCTAGCAACGGTGGAGCTCGGAGAGTGTCGCGAACGTTAGGTATACAATTTTTATTTCAGCGCCTGATTCTTGCAAAATGGAAGCGCTTCTCTTAGCACCGCTAAACATTGTTCATCTTGCAGCAACCAATCAACCTACGTATATATTTAATAATAATATATTATAATGTATATATTTATATTATTATATACGTGTACAAGCTACTGACACTTTATGTTTTCTGTAACGGATTCAAAGCCCAAATCCGCATCTTTAAAGATTTCATTGTTTCTGAATTCTCATGTTTCCACAGAAAATAAAAAAGAAACTTGAGCAGCCTATTCGTCACAGTTCAAATAATCTCCAATGTAAAGCGCAATATACCGGGAAGCGTACATCACGTTCGACACGTTAAAGTGTCATACGCTGCGTTCAAAGAGTTCGGGCTTATCGCTGTAATAAAGCTCTGCTGAACTTTTTCTATTGCTGAAGTGGCTGCATGAGTTCGGAGATTTTTTTTTGTACTTCACCTTGGAAAGAAAGGGATAAACGCTGAACTAGTGCAGCCAGTTCAGCAATAGAAAACTGATCCAATGTCTCATCCTGAATTCTGCGAAAAATCTGACGGCTTTACGCGTGTTCGAATCCGCGCTTTCGAAAGTCACGTGACGCGCAGCGAAAGGTCACATGGCTAATAACAGCCAATCCGAATGAAATTCTATTCCAACGAGACGGCACACGGTGCTTATTTTGGATAATGCTTGTCGGTTTCAATTACTCCTTGAAAAGTCCTAGGATCGTAAACATAGAGCGAGCACAGAAAGTTTGAGGGCTCGAGCGACACGAGAGAACCGAGAAAAAGCTGTGGGTCAGGTAAAGAATCTACATTCTGTTCTGTTTTGCCGCGATCATCTGAATAAAAGCTTGCAGCGTGCGACTTAATCTAATTCGATGTAATAAAAGTATTTGTAACCAACGTGAGATTACTACATTTCGCCCGAAAATACCTCGACGAATCGTTGAGGCAAGTAGAACAAAACGTACGTTTCATCCCCGCTGGATTACGCTATTGTATATCTTATTCAAGTGAAACGATAAAACCAAACCAGCCAGTATTTACATTGTAGGGCTATTCAACATAGTACACAAGATCTTCTGAGAGTAACGTTTAGAAATATCTCATGTTATACGGAGAAAGAGAGGCGACGTATAACAAAACATCCTAATTTTATAATAAATTATATTAATGTTTCTTTTATTTCATGTAACTAAAAAATTAACTTTCGTGTACTGTAATTGTAATATTTATCTCATCATAAAACATTGCAAATGTGACCCATCACGAATCTAAATAAGTCCTTGTTACTCGAGTCTATATTTTCTTTATGCTATCCTCATGCAACCGATCATTGTGACGATCTGTATGTACGAAACACGTTCAAACTGGTTTGAACAGACTAAAGAACTGGATGTGTCAAAAAAAAAACCGAAAAACAACCATTCGGTTGACGTTAAATACCGAAATATAAAATAAACAAAAAATCGATGGAACGAGATTTAATCTCACACCATTGAATTTCTCGCGAGTCTCAAATAAATTGCATGTTTAGCCTACCCAGCCAAATCATGATTTCGACGTTGATTAGAAATCGATTCGATGGGATTCGATGGGTTATTTCTCGCTGGGTAGACATGCTTTTCTCGAAAAATTTAAATTTTTAATTGACTCGTGAAAAGGAAGAGTATAAATTGCCCTTGACTAGTGCAGCGAAATGTAATAATTGCATTTTTCGCGTTAGAACAAATTGAAATATCTACGTGTAATGTCATAAATCGTTATTGATCCAAACCCGAACTGTTTCGATCGATAATAATAATTAAATTTCGATCAGTAAATCGATAATATTATTCAGTGTATCATTATTTAATTTTAATGCTCCTATATTTGTGTCAAATATAATTTACCGAAAATAAACCTGTCTTCCAATACTAGCATGCAAGTTAGCTTTTTATTATAAAAATTATTGCAACAATCGATTACAATTTATATGCAGGTTTTACATTTAAAAAATGCAATGTTATTATTAACCTGTAAATTTATTTTTGACCCATTAGTGTCTCATACATACATGTAATTATTTTGTAATAAGTTCGTAATCTGTGCATGCTTTTCGCATTCAAAATAATATGTATAAAACGTCACAGAGAGTTTTTCCATGTTAAAACACATTGCAACATCATATATTTTGTGTTATAGCATTATTCCATCATGGCAGAATCAGATATGACTGCACAGGAATGGAATAAGAAGGGTGGTAAAGAGTTCATCCACGAAAGGTGGTCTAAAGCCATAAGTCACTACACAAAGGCAATTGAACTAGCAACAGACGACACTGAGAAGGGATTGTATTACGATAATCGAGCTGCCGGGACTTGGTTAGAGGGAGCGTGTGTGAATGGTAGCGGTGAAAGTGCGTTGTGTGATTTTAGCTTTGTTTCTGGGTTTAAAGATTAGTATGGGGCAAGTAGGAATATTGGAAAGATAGGGTATAAGCAGGGGATGCGATGAGAATGAAGGGAGATAGTAGGACGCATGTAGAGAAAAGTTATATAAAAGTATTTAGAGACCGTGGTAGGATGAGGTTATGGTGACGAGTCAGTTAGGCGGTATAGGCGGGAAAGGTATGTAGGTAAAGTAGGGAAGGTTTCGATCGATTGTAAAGAAGATTGTATGGTAAATGATTAGCTAAGGAGCCTTCGGTCGTGAATTAAGTATAGGTTAAGAAGATAGTTGAAAAGATGACAGGTTGAACTCTGAACTCAGAACACATGTGAATCTTAGATTGGGACAAATTTTAGAATAGGAAATATTGGATCAAGAATAAGAAAAGGAAAAAGAGGTAAAGGACAGAAAACAGAGGAGAGGACAAGAGGTAGGTGAAAGAAGCGTTGTCATAGAAGAGGCTATACGAAACAAGGGAGGATTAAATGTGAAGAGGATTGTCGAAGAAGGAAGAAGAAAGTCAAGCAGTCAAAAATCTCTCGAGTTCCGTGTCAATGGAGATGAAAAGAAGAAAGGTGAAATAAAGCTAGGACACAAGGATGGGCGGGCCTAGAGGTGTTCCAGGAAATGGAAAGTAAAAGAAGATAAGCATAGCTGAGGAAAGGTTAAGCCAACGATAAAGAAGAGATGAGATGAAAAGAAGAAAGGTACAGGAAAGCTATTGGCGTATTCCTGGAACAAGGACTGGCGAAACTTGTCTGCGTTGTAGGAAAGGAAAGGTAAAAGAAGGTGGACACGCAAGGCTTGTTTAAAGGACGCAGCAGTTTTCTGGAAATATTAGAATCTTTGAATGGCACGGAGGCGAATCCAGGTATATTAATTATGCAACGGTAGATAGGAGGCATGGGAAGATAACTAGAGAACGAACGTGCGAGGAGGAAATATATGTTGCTTCGGTGAGAACGAGAGAAGAAGAGCTGGGAGGAAATTTGCTAGGAAATTTACTAGGACCGAATGAGAAGCAGTGTAGAGGATTTTGGCAAATAATGAAGAGGAACGGAGCGATTCGAGAGCACAGAAGTGATGCTATTGGAAGAAGAAAAAAGAGGAGGCAAGGGCATATATAGGGAGGTGTGATGAGTTTGGAAGGACTTGGGGATATAGGATAGCATTAGTTAGGTAGCAAGAGATTTGTTATTAGTCATAAGTTTATTATATGTATTGTAAGATGAGAGAGTTGCGTCAATATTTGAAGGTAAAGGTAAAGAATTATTAATATATTAAGATATGGTTAAAAAACAGGAAATAGTTGTAATATTAAGGTAAAGGTAGGGATAAAGAAAAAGTAGGATGTAAGGAAGGTTATTTTAGAAACAAAGCGAGATATGCGTCTAAAATAGATTGGGAAGAATTTAAAAAATATAGGGAATATTAGTTGTTGCGCGTTGCGGTTAGAAGGTATGTGTATGTGTATAGGTGAATAATGTCCGTAATTTCTTGGCTTGATACTGCCGAAGCGGACTAAGTCAAGTATTTCTGAGTTTAGGTTGTGAGTTTAACGTGTAAATAATAGGTTTAGGCGTGTTGGGGTTTAATTAAAGGATGGTTTTTCTAGAAGAAATTAAAAAATACGGAATAAGGAATTAACAATGTCACGCGTTAAGGTAAAAAAGTTGGTATGAGTGTGTTTAAGGTATATTGTAAACCAAGTCCATTTCATGGCTTTGTATAGCTGAAATTAAATAAATATTAATTGATAATCGAGCTGCCGCATATTTTGAGCATAACGATTACGACAAAGAGATTGAAGATTGCAACAGTGTGTTAAAGTTAAAAATATATCATAACTTTCGCATAACATTGATTCGCAGACTTTTTGCATTAATAGAGTTAAAGAAATTCGAGCAGGTATATCAGAACATGGAGATTATTATTTCATCTTACTCAAATGGCACATCTTGCTTAAATGATACGCTACCTCAACACATAACAAAACAATTTTGTAAAATTCCAGACAAACGTATTAAAAACAAAGCAAGTATTAATGCCAAGATATATATATAACTACAAAAATTTATTAACTTGCAAGACACGTACGGTAATTTGGTTTAGATAATATCAAAATCATAACACGTTCTTTATATTCAATATATTTTAATAAGAGTTCTTATTTCACTTAATATCACATATAATTTGATAAACGAATATGAGTTTTTGTCTCTCTTATTATTTAATTATATTTTCTTATCGATTAATAATCTACACACTATATATAGGTACCTAAATATTACGTCATACAATTATAATCTTTCACAGTTAATTTATATCCTTATTACAGATAATTATATTCAAATATACGCTTAATTTTGCATTAGGTATCCCAAATGATGAATTTTGCATTTAACGTGAGAGCAGATAAGGAGAAACGTCAAAACGCCATGATTACTCTGCTTATATATACTTGCACGTTGGAGAACTGCTTACGAGATCTTCATAAAGGAAGTGGGAGAGAACGATAAAGTGATCTGTAGCGCGATTCGTATTGTAGGCGAATCATGCAATGAAGACAATGTTAGTCGAACTAATTGTAAGTCTGCTATAATAAACGCAGTTTTGCCTTGGTGTCTGGAAATGATGAACAGCACGTTTACGGAGAGAGTCAACGCATCTGAATATTGTTTACTGGTAAATATTATCGATTAGAATGTAATTATAACACATATGTATTTGCAGTAATTGATTTATTGTGTAATTCTCGGTTTCAGAATGTATTGAACAGCGGCATGAATGATGAAACTGATTCAAAACCTGACGAGACTTTGAGCAAGAAGCATAAGAAAGTATTGACAAGATTCTGTCATGCTTGTTGGGTAAAATAGGGAATAAAATCGCAACAGGCATTACTAAAGACACATTAATAAAATTTATTACGCGTAACATTCATTATACTGCGTTAGATTGGGCAAAACGATTGGTCGAACTTCGCGGTTTGCAAAAATTAATGGAAATGGCCAGTGAAATGGTGAAATTTAAAAACAAAATCTCAATCGACATCACTTCTTCCACGCAAACTCTAATTAGTATGTACTTAACAGAAGTGTATGAAAAGATGATATGCAATGATGATAAGAAAATATTTATCAACGCCATTGACGAATTTATTGGAGATAAATTGCCTAAATTTGACACAGAATTCAAGGTAAGAATTTTGTAATTTCAGGTTTTTTCTAATTATTTAAATTGTTTTAAAATAAAAAGAAGCGAATATCTCCTTAACAATAACATATACTTGAGAAATTTAAACTCTATTTAAAAGAAGAAATGTCAAAGAAGGTTTCATTTTCAATTGTCGATATTGTATACTCTGTATATAACATAAATTAAAATATGATTATAACAAAATTTAATCAAAATTTATTGAAGAATATGACTTTGCCATTTATCGTATTTTATAAAGCATAATTTATCAGAAATTTCTTCTATTTTTTATTAATATTAAATATTAAATAACTTTGTAGCTATCTTGATTCTTTTAAATCAAATATTGTTTCAAGCAATAATTTACAAATTGTTAATTGATTATTTTACAGGTGCGCATTGTACTTGCGATAACAACCTTAATATTCAGCCCGTTAGATGCTCTGGAAGTCGATTCCATTGTGGCAGACGTTTTGCCTTGGTGTCTGGAAATGATGAACAGCGCATTTACAAGGAGAATCGATGCATCTCAATATTGTTTACAGGTAAATATTATTGACTAGAATGTAGGTAGCATACACGTATTTCACTAATTGATTTATCGTTTATAATTATGTTTCAGACTATATTGAAAACTTACAGCGGCTTAAACGATGAACCCGATTCAATACCCGACGAGGCTTTGTGCATGATGCATAAAAAAGAAATTGACAGGATTCTGTCGTGCTTGTTGGATAAAATAGGAAATGAAACAACAACAGGCATTGCTAGAGACGCATTAATAAAATTTATTATGCGTAACATTCATTATACTGCATTACACTGGGCCAAACAATTGCTCGAGTTTAGTGGTTTGGAAATATTAATGGAGGTAGCCTGTCAATGCCAAAACGAATATTGCAATTCGTTGGATTATACGTCTTCCACGCAAACTATAACCAGCGTGTGTTTAGCAAAAATCGATGAAAACTTGGATGAAAATGATAAGGAAGAATTTTTCGACATTATTAATGAATTTATTAGAGAAGAATTGCAGACGACTGACGTAGGATGTCATGTATGAATTTTGTAACTTTCGATCTTTCCCGACGACTTAAATTGTTTTAAAATGAAAGGAGCATATTTTCAACTATAGTATATTTGAGAAATTGTGGATATTGTATATTCAATATGTTTCAAATTAAATTATGATAATAACAGAGTTTAATCAAAATTTATTGGAGAATGACTTTCATTTATCGTATTTTCTGAAGCTTAATTTACTCTTAATTAGAGATTTCTTCTATTTTCAATCAAAGTTTAATAACACTGAAACTGTCTTGATTAAAAAAAAAATTATTGTTTCACAAATTGTAAACATTCATAAATTGTTAATTGTTTGTTTTACAGATGCGTGCAATAGTTGCGATGACAATCGTAACACTCGGTCCGTTTAATGTTGCAAACGCAATTATTACTGAAAACGGATTTGATGATATGATTTTTTATTTTTTGGGAGAGAAAAGAAATGACTTATTGATTAAAAAAATGATTTGCGAATTTATTTATGCCGTTGTAACCAAATATGACGAATTCAACACGTTCATACGTCGATGTTTCACTATATTGCGGGATTTGTGTCATCTTGCCCCGAATGATTCTGAGGACCCGGATGATTCTGCGGATCTGGACAATTCTGAAAACTTGGATAATTCTAAGGACCCGGATGATTCTGAAAATCTGGATAATTCTATGAACCTGGTTAATTCTGAGAGCTCGCATGATTCTGAGCACCTGAAAGATTCAATTCGGATTCGAGCTTTTGTGGGTATTTGTAAGATGACCAAATTCAAAGTGTTGGAAGAAGAATTGCAGGCTGTTCTTATGTTCGATAAGAAACAGACAGATACATGGCTGAAAGTTTGCAGACGATTCTTGACCAATCTTCAGAAAGATATGAAAAAATGGGCCGTTGAAGGTCTGTCGTATCTCACTTTCGACCTCGGGGTCAAAGAGGATTTGATCCGAGACCAACATGCCGTTCAAGCGATAATCGAGTTTGCAAAGGCTGCAGAAAATCAATCGGTTCTTTACCAAGTGGACGTATTATTGGTGAACTTGTGCACCGCTTATGACAATTATGATCTCCCACTTGAGAGAGAAATGTTTGTCAATTATTTTGATCTTGAGAATCAAATACTGGCCGAGGACAGCTTCGTGCGAAAAAGACGGCGCGTGTTAGCGAAGGCCGGCGTGACCAGCGCTTTGGTGAGCCTCGCTAAAATAGGCAGCGAGAATAGCAAGAAATTAATAGCCCGCGTTTTCAACGCGATATGCAGTGAACAGGATTTGAGAAATATAGTTGTTCAAGAAGGCGGCACGAAGACATTATTGTCGTTAGCGCTGAATAGCACAAACATAGGAAAGATAGATGCTACACGAGCCCTGGTCTATCTAGCACTCACGACACTTCCTGAGGTTACATTTCCCGGTCAGATAATCATGGAGGTTGTACAGCTGATCCCAAATCTTTTGAACCCGGAGCGTTCCGTTAATGAGAGATGCGATGCTCTAACAGCTTTGTGCAATCTAGCTAGTGTCAACGACAGCATGCGAGAACATATTTTCAAGACAGAATGTGAGAAAATTGAGCAATGTATGCGTGAAGATAACAACATGTTGAAACGAACGTACATACAACTCATAAACAATTTGGTATTAGCCCATAAAGTTGCCATTCAATTTGTTGAGCAGAGATCTGATCACCTTTTTGATCTTATGAATTGGTTGGTGAAGGATGACACAGATGACCATACAAAGAAGGCATTAGCTGGAACGTTAGCAACGCTAACGGCAGCCGGCAAAGAGACTTGCGAAAAATTACTCGGCTGGGATCTTTGGCCGACATTTCTACCTTTTTTACTCAATGATCCAAACGATGAATTACAACATAAAGGTACCAAAATTGCGTTAAATATGATGAAAAATGCGAAAGACGTCGCTGCAAAACTCATCAAAACAGATACAATAATAAAACGAGTGAGGGAATTGAGCGATAATGACACCGTGCAAAACAAGGAGTTCAAGGAATTGGCTTCCCGTGTTTTAGAAGCTGCTGCGGAAACTCAAGAGGGCAAACTCAAGAGAGACATCGAAAGGAACGGATCGTGTCAAAGCACTGATAATATAGAACATTCGATTAAGAGAATTAAACGTGAATAATTAATTAGGATCTAAATGACATATTAATAGAATATTACTTTTTATTTTAATAAATGACAGCACAATGTACAGTATAATTAATAAATAACAAAACTTTGCATTTATACAAGATTCCTGCTTCGGCGTTTTTTACCATGATAAATAATATTCCAGCTTCTTCAAGCACAGAAGTATACTCTTTCTCGACAAGCTTGAATCGTCGCTATGTCTCTACGAAAATCTCTTTGTGAGTTCTTGATTGTCGCTTTTGCAGATTAAAATTTCTTTTTTCGCTGTTGTTAGCAATCGGTGGAGCTCGGAGAGTGCCGCGGACGTATATAAATGGTTTTTATTTCGGCGCCTAATTTTTGCAAAATGGAAATTGCACTCACTTGTAAAGATTCTTGTACGGTTTCGGAAGAACTGCGCGCGGTTTTGGACGATTAAAGAAAAAGCGTCGGTATATTTGACGCATGCAATCATTATTTGTAATAAAACTTGTATTATAAATTTCATGGCATTCTCAACATATTTTATATTTTCCTTTCCTTCTTTAAGATTGTTAGCGCATATGCGGGTACATACCTTGGCGACGATCGGGGATTCTTATCTAGGACTCTAAAATCCTAGTTAATTTCAATGTAATTCAAAGCGAACCCTTATTGGTCGTTTGAGATCTTACTTCAGCGAACAATATCGTCGAATTATCGCGTCGTGACGTCTCGCTCGAAACTTTGTTTCGTCGCGCGCTGCGTTCGACGAGTTCGAGCTTATATAAGACATCGTATAATGTCTCGTTCTGAATTCTGCAAAAGATCAGTCTGATGGCCTTCCACACGGTCGAGTCCAGTCGAGTCCGCGCTTTTGAAATTCACGTGACGAGCAGCGTCGTGCCTCATTAGCTATGCTGATGCTTCCCGGTTTAAACTATACTGCTTGAAAAGTGTTAGGATCGACATGAGAGAACAAAGAGAAACCACTCCGACAGGTAATAAAGGATCTATTTCGTCGACGATATACATGAAAGCTTGCCGCGCGTTCGACGTGATCCAATTCGATGTAATAAAAAAATATTTGTAACAAATATGTAAGATTATAATTATTATTACTTTAGGTACGGCCGAAAATACCCCGACGAATCGTCGGGGCAAGTAGAGCAAAACGTTTTATCCCCGCTCGACCACAACATTGTATATCTTACACAAGTGAAACTGTAAAGCTAAGTGATCGAGCTAGTAATTCCATGGTATAAGGGCTATTAAACAGTACAGGAGTTCTCCTAAATAAGTTGCAATTAGAGCATTAACATAAACGCACGTTTAAAAACATCTCATGTTGTACGAAGAAAGAGCTATACGACAAATGACAAAACGTCCTAATTTTATATAATAAATGTCGAAGGGAACGAATCGTCAGATAGCACTGATAATACAGATTAAATTCGCTTAAGGCTCCTGGGTAGTCACCGCGGCCATATTGGATTCTTACTATCGAGGCGAGGAAAACACCTAATTTTAAGTTGCGGTATTTTCCGAAATAAAAAGACATTTCAATAAAAAATCACGACAGATCGTTTCAGCACACTTTAAAAATTGACCGGATACTATCCTTTTCCCTCGACAATAAACAAACAGCCATAAAACGAAGCCTAAACATACGGAAAACAAGTAAGCCGTTTGACGACTATCGAAAGGAGTGGTGAATGTTCCTTCCGCATATATATTTCTTGCAAATCTTACCATACGGTCAATTTTACGAGTTTCACGAATACGTTAAACGTTAGAGCACAAGTACAGAGCGAATAATAAAGAAATATACCGCAATTTAAAATAAGGTTGTCAACATGTCACAAGACAGAATTCTCCATTGGAGAGAGTGAGAGGAGAGAGTTCTTATTTCTGCCACGACGGTACGGCGCTACCGTCAACGCAGAGTTCTCGGCTCAGGGACCAGGAGTCTTAACGACTTATTAACATTAATCATGCTATATTGCGATTATGTTTTATGCTGAAATTGAAAAATATATACAAGGTGTACAGCTGAAAGGGTTACAGATTATTATTTTGAAAAAACTAAGTAAAATATTAAATTGTTGTTTTCTTTAGAAATAATAGTCCGTAACACTTTTAGCTTCATACCTTGTATATGGGTGTTTCTACGTAAATACGTTTTTTACTGTCCAAGCTTGTTATATGTTCATGATTGAGAGGAGG